>NC_056726.1:1868401798-1868509298 GCF_019279795.1 Protopterus annectens | reverse complement strand
TCCCTATCAAAAGTATGAATTAGCAGAACACCAAATGTCTAAATAATGAGATCAAAATGTCAAACATTCAAATTAATGAAGCCGCACATCAGCAAAAGTCAAACCACTGAACAAGCACAAATCAGGATAACACTGCACTACACCAACAGCAGAAGGTTTCACAGGGCAGCAAGCCCCCCTAGATTCTCCCTATGTGGGGACATGCACCCACCAGATCCCCTGCTAAATAAATATACCAACTTCTAGATTACACTACAGTAAGGAAAATGGTAAATTTCCCATTCCAAACTGTACAGTAATCTCCATTCAAAATGTTTGATTTTTCAAAACTTCGATCTTATGGTTTCATCCATTTGCAGTTTGAAGTTTGAAACTTCAACCTTGTGAGTGGAATATATATATATATATATATATATATATATATATATATATATATATATATATATATATATATATATATATATCCTATCCATATGAGTTTGTATACTATGTACATATGAATAATGAGTATAAAAAAGTTATAAAAATGTGATTTTTTTCTGTAGATAAAGCTAAATATTTTATATTGGTATTGATTATCCACTCATTTAGCACCTTAGCCAAAGCTGGAATTCTAATATTTTTCTCACTAGTCTTTTTTTTTTCTTTGTTATACAACTAAAATCCTCTGCCATAATATGACTACCCTTCCAAATATTTTGTAAACTTTCAAAGTTAATCCCTGGCCATATTTGTTCCCAATCTTGGTATCCAATAAAGGCTAACAAATGTATATACTGTATTATTATATCAAATAATTACAGCTGAAATTATGCCTTTGCAGTCATTAAATGTATCAATGATGTTTGGCATAACTTGTGTGTTTTTTCCCCATAAAATATCCTTTCCTCTTTTTTTATCAAAACCAGAAGAACATTCTTCTTTAAATATTCATTTAGCACACTGGACACTCCAAGGAAGAATTTCGTAACCTAAACTATTCAGCAGATGTACATCCTTCTCCATTTTGTGTTTCCCATAGATATATAATGTCAGCTTTATTTAATTTTAAATATTTTGATAGTAAATTTCTTTTATTGCTACTGTTGAATCAATTTACATTCATAGTTAATAATTTTAAATTACTGATGTTTTAATTTTAAGATTTTTATAACTTGAAGAAATTGAAGGATGCTTGTAAAATTATCTACATTTAATAACAAAAACCATGTCACATTAATTAACAAATAAATGTCTATGTTTATTATTATATATATTGACTCTTTCCTTCCAAATTTTAAAACAATACATTAACAAATCATTAATATTACAATTCTACTGTGTAACCAACATATCTACAATCCTATAGTCTATGGATACTAAGTTTCTAACCTATTTAAACCTATATACAGGTTATCTAAACTTCAACTTCTTCAACTAATTAAAACTTACCCTAAGCTACTGCAACAAATATATACTGTCTTGACAAACTTCTAATTAAATATGGTGACTGCAAATAATCAGATTAATTTAGCAATACAGTTTAATAATAATTTATTTTTGCATACAATTTTTAATATTCCTAGTTGGATAGAAAATAAAATAGAATTCGTTTACTATGTAGAATATTTCAGCAACACCTTTTTTATTAGTTTTTCTTTCCCCATTTTCTTTTTTCCTCCTTTCTTCTATATTTTTCTCATTTTGTTTTTCCTTTTGACTTTATTATTTATCTCTATTCCACTAAGAAACTATATTTCTAACTACATTTTTGTTCATATATCAATACATGTCAGGCATGTGCATAACTTATTCAAGTTATACCTGTTCTGACTTCAACTTTTAAATATTATTGAACATTTCTTGATTATTAGCTATTATAATAAAGTAATTTATCACATATACCATTTCCAGAAATCTCTACTGTAATGTTTCTGTTTTTTCTTTCCTATGCAGTTCGTTTACATTTGCGGTCCATGCAAAGATAGCTGTAATCACTTCTTTTCCAGCTTGTGTAACCAAATGTCTACATCTATAAGACAGGTTTATATCTTCTTTTCCTCTTGCATCTTATCTTTTATATTCTTATTGTGAGTGGATAAGTATTTTCATTTCATAGTATCTTTTTCATTTCTATTATATATATATATGTGTTTGAGTGTGTTGGGGTGTTTGAGGTGTGGGTTAGGGTAGGTGTGCAGTGTGAATGTGTTAGTGTTGGGAGTGCTGGTGTTTGTGTGTATGTGATGTGTGTTTATGCAGGGGGCTGTGGAATGTGCGATGCTGGGTTGTGTGTAGTTTGGAGTGTTGTGCAACCTCAGAGTTAGTATATATATAAGTAGGGGGGTGCAGGGGAGGCTTGCCCCCGTGCATATACTAAGGGTAGGTGTGTGTATGTGTTTGGTTGTGTGCGTGTGTGTTATGTTTATCATAGGGAAGTGTTGGGAGGTATGTACGCTGGTGTATGTATGTGTTTTGTTGCGTGTGATTTGTGTTTGATGGGAGTTTGTAGATTCAATGGTTTTGTGTTTCGCGTTTGTGTATGTTCGGCATTTAGGGGATTCAACTTTATAGTTTCATGATACTGAATTTCAATAATTCGGTATTTTGATGCTATAAAGTGAATCTATATCTATGGGATCCGTCAATATGTTTGAAGTTTCACTACGAGTCCCACCTCACCTAACCCAATTGTTCGAAGTAGTGAAACTTCAAACATTGATTTTGGTAGTCACACTACAGGGCAGAATGGGAATATTCCCTTTTCCCTGCTGTAGTGTGATCTCGGAGTTGGTATATTTAAGTATGGGGGGTATTGGGGGCACAGCCCCTCACATGGGGGTGCAGGGGGGCTTGCCCCCCTGTAAATACATGTTTCAGTGTTTTTTTTTTTGGGTAGCCCAGGGAAATAGACTTCAGCAAAAGTGCACTTTTGTTTAAGTGGACTTTCGCTGAAGTGTAGGGTCTACTGCTCTATTTCAAAGAAGTGTAGGCCCATATATATATATAAATATATATATATATATATATATATATATATATATATAAACGTAAATTCATGAACTGACTTACACAAAATGCATTTTTTCGAAAATGCACTTTTGTGTAAGAACAGAATTAAAAAAGACAGAAATGAAATAAAAACATGCAGATTGCATGTTACTTTAGTTGTACATCAAAGTTTAGTGTTGATGTACAACTAAACAAACTATTGCTGAGAACGTGGTGCAGTGGGGATACAGGAATATTCCCTTTTCCCCACTGTAGTGTGATCTCGGAGTGAGAATATTAAAGTAGGGGGGTGTAAGGGGTTAAGGGTGGCTTGCCCTCCTGCATAGCTGTGTTTAGTGTTTTTTTTTTTTTTGGTTTAGGTTTTAGTTTTTTTTTTTTTTTTAATGAAAGTGCATTTTCAAAAAAAATTGCACTTTTGTCTAACTGAGTTTGCAAATGTACATTTTGATGAAAAGTAAATTTGCTGGATCAAAGTAGATCCATATATATATATATATATATATATATATATATATATATATATATATATATATATGTATAGAGATACACACACACACACACACACACACACACACACACACACACACACACACACACACACACACACACACACACACACACACACACACACACACACACACACACACACACACACACACACACACACACACACACACACACACACACACACACACACACACACACACACGCACACACACACACGCACACACACACACACACACACACACATATGCATATCTACAAACCAGTGCAATTACATGGAATCACACATACAGATCCCTCTATATAAGCCCTTACATACGGCTTACTCATATTTATAACTTTTATATTTTCCTAGCCGTATAACCACCCAATAAGCAGAAGACTGATCATGCTTTTAGCATCCTATAACCGGTAATACCCTAGCTATCAGACTGTTTTTCAGTTTGATATAGCCTGTCTTCTTTTCCCATGACTATTCTGTGAAAGTACTTGACACTTCTCATATATTTTAAGAGGTCTACATCAATATATCAATCCCAGATCTTCTAAATTATCTAATTATTTTTAAATTTACAGTGCAGGTCATTATGGGAAAATCTTCAAATCCTACCTCCAAAGCATGTTATCTCAAAATTTTGTCAATCAAGTAAAATAATACTTAGAAGTGAACGCTTCTGTTATATCCTATGCAGATTATACTCATATTTTTGTTAATTATCCAACCATACATGATATACAAACACATATGTGTCCATATTCAGAGGCACACACATATATTCATACACCTCCACATCTTCATGTTTACATAGGTGAAAGCTTTGATTCTTTAATATCATTTCTATATAAAAAAGTAATTCAATGCCCACCCACTCAACACCCTTTAAAACACAGAATAACAAATGCCCAAGTTTTTTCACCAAACATTTTCACTTTAATTATTTTAAGTGATTAATAATGCTCCTTCTTTGTTATCATCCTAAAGGAATCTGTCCCACCAATTTAGTTTCTACCTTTCCTTTACCATTTCAGAGTTTGTGTGTTGTCAAATGTTGCTATTTTTAAAAACAATATTAATGGTATTTTTTCTATAATAATCTGTTCCTAGACTATCTATAATCACTTCTGTAATAATTGGTGCCTTTAGAATATCATTACCTGTCATCTAATGTATACAATATGTGGTGATCCCCTCTATTATGCATAAAACTAATCATAATAAACACGATTATATTGTGTAAAGCTTTAACTTACCTACCAAAAGTCGTCATATAATATACCAAAGTTCTAACATCTTCACTTTGGCTACAGAATATATTTAATATGTCAGTATGATATGAGTATTAATGTGTTTGAAATTAGAGAGACAGAAACAGAGGTACAAAAACAAAGAAGCTATACATCTTTGTACACATTGTACAAAAACTTCAGTAAATTAAGTTGCATGTCATCTTGCTCACCAACATGGTCGTACCTACGACACTTGAAATCAAGATAAAAAACAATCGTACGCTGAACACTCCAACAGCAATAACATTTATCCAATACTAACACCAGTTAGCACACACAGTTACTATCATAGCTCTGACTTTGTGTTCCCATCCCCCCCTACCGCACTCAAGTCTGCATCCTCCCATCTCTCTCTCAACAAAGAGAAACAAAACCACTGCAAATAAAAAGCACATCATCTAATGTATCTCCATCAAATAGTATCCAGCAAACATGCAAGGAGATGTGAAAGACACATTAAAAGTCTGAAATCACCCACACGGTGCTCAATGTCATCTGCCTGTCCAGCACATGTTCTCAGCATCCAGGTTCCTACTACCATTCATCTCTCCTCACAGCAACATTCTGGAATGAAATTAGCCAGAAAATAATTCGAAGAGTCCTGTTCCCACACCAACTCACAACATTATTTAAAAATGGGACTCAGATCATTGATATAACAACAGATAGTTTTGGAAGAATAAGGTTGTGGAATTAGAATGCTGAATTCCAAATCACCACTTTATAAACCAAACTAATATCCCCTTAGTTGTAACTCAGCATATGAGATGACAGCACAACATTACTGCTTTCAAGAATCTTGACATGCATTTATTTCAGCAACAACTTTCTGAGGTAAACTTAATATGTTTTACAATCTCAAGACTAAGGCATTTTACACACTACTTATTTTGCAGTTTGGGTGCCGGTATTATAGAAGTGCTATAGTTAAGTGGCTTCACTGTTTTGAATCACTTTTGTGGCATCAATGAAGATTTAAAAGATTATTAACTCATTCAAAAATTCACCACTTCATACATAAGACCTGAGACCATATTTACAGAGTATACATGAAATGTATAAAAGGACACATCATTCATCGTGTGTTAATATAGCTTTAAAAGCCATCATTAATGCAAAGATGTTTTAACTTTCTAGCACAAGATTATACATATTTAGTTTGCTGTCATGTCCATTCTACATATATATTTAATTGGTTTTAAGTCTCAAAACATTAACAATAATAGCACGTGAGGTAATTTATCTTTTAAATACATATATGCTGCAGTTCCATATTTAAATAGGAAAACAAGATGTATCTATTAGATGTATTATTAGAAATGTGAGTTAAATAATAGATAAAAAGTTACTTACTTATGTATTCTCCAGATTTTCATATTTAAACCAATCATTTGGTGTTTTTCTAATATAATATAATATAATGTAATATAATATAATATAAGTTATATATCTATCATACTTTCTAATAGCATCCCACTTTAAAGACCACTATTACATGTATATTTTTTACTTAAGAAACAAATGGACTTCCTGATCTGCCCTCCTACTCTACTAAACTCTGTTAGTTGTGGATATTATAAGAACATTCTGTTTTAGATGTCCTTCCCTATAAGCTCCTCACCACAAGCTATCTTTCTCAAGTTTGAATGCATAAAATAATTTATATTTTTAGATGTCCTTCCCTATAAGCTCCTCACCACAAGCTATCTTTCTCAAGTTTGAATACATAAAATAATGATAGTGCTTACTTATAGGTTTTTGTGATTTCTGCTGTCTCTTGAAGTCTGTTTGTCCCATTCCATTCACCCTTACTCTGCTCGGGCTCACTCCACTTCTTTATCCTACCTCCATTTTCACCCTCCCACACTTTCTTTAAATTTATACTCTCTACATCACACCTCTTCTTGTTAACTCACACCACTCAGCTTTCTGCACCAATAACAATCCTCACTGCTTTCCCACTCATACCATAACTTCCTCCCTCTTAGTATCACTAAATATATATCTCCTCTCCCTGTAACATCCTACTCTACTTCTATCGCCAATAACCCTGCTACATATAAGCAGCTCCCCTGATCCTCACTATCCTCATTTGTTTTACTCTTCCACATCTTTAATCTTTCACTCCTTATCCCTGACTCATGCTCCATAGATATCTTTTTACCTCTCTTCTCTTCCTCCTTCCTCTAACAACCTTGTACCACATCACACTTTCTTATCAAAAAACACCACCCGCACTCTTCATCACTCACGTTAACAATACCACCCTCTACTCACACTTAATCCCTCCATCTCACCTTCACACCTCTGCAAGATCAACACTTTTCCTAATATCTCTCCCTCCTCTACTCTGAAGTTTAAAGCTTCTGCTACTTCAGACTTCCTCACACATCTTATTACTTTGATAGCTACACTTCTCTTGGACAGGGACATCCATCCCAATCCAGGCACACCTGTCACTACCCCTCACAACCACTTAACATACACCTCACCCCCTACTTCTCATCCATCACCCTCTCTCCTTCTGCTAAAACATTATGTATCTATTCTTTAAATGTTCAAAGCCTTGTAAATATGATCACAGAGCTGCACTCCTGTATTACTAACACCCCCCTATATCCTGATCCTGCAAGAAACTGAGTTAAAACCACACATTACAAACACCAAAATCTTACCCCCAGGTTACAACATCTTTTGCTCTGATAGAATAAAAAAAAAGGGGGTGGAGGATTGGCATCCTCTGTTTGACCAACGTAATCTGTCTCCACTTTCCATTTCCATCCATTTCTATACCCAGCTTTGAGCATACTGAACTTCTTATTTTAAACTGTCACCTAAACTCACACAAGAAATTTGCCATAGCATCTATCTATATTTCCCCAGGGAACAATATTGCTACCCTTGAGAACATACTCTCATGGATCTCCCAAAATATAACCTGTAAAATCATCATCGTTGGTGATGTAAACATTGACTGGACTAAACTTACAACTATATCTCCTAATCTTAGCATCAACCTTTATGGCTTCAACCAACTCATCACCTCCCCTACTCACACTAACAAAAACTATATTACTGGCCCTAACCTAGAGTGGATCCTCACCTCAGATACCAACCTCTATCCCATCTCTGGGACACTTCCAAACCATTTAAGTGATCATTTTCCTACCTATATCCAAAGATACTCTCTGCAACCACCCAAAGACCACCTATACAGAAACTGTTGTCAACTTACCAACTTCAATCCACATACTTTTAACTCTATATTGACTAGTATAAACTGGTCTTTCCTTCATCAACTCCCCCTTAATGAGGCTGTTAAATCTTTCAATCAGATCTTCCTTCACATACTATATTCACTACCACCTACCAGAAAAATCAGAGCAAAATCTACCTTTGTTCTGTGGCTCACTAAATATACCTGCTCCATTATGCATAAAAGACATAGTGTCTGGAAAGCCTACATCAAAAAAAAAAATCCCCTCCCCTGCTTCAAAAGTACAAAGAACTCAGAAACTTTTCAAAAAATAGTTAGCAATGATCAGAAGAATTTCTTCTGCTCCATCTAATTAAGCCTGCAGAATAATCCAAAAAATTCTGGGCAACCATTAATAAACTTCTTTATCCTGGCAACCCTACCACACCCAGCCCCATCCCCATAACACTGCAACTGAAACAGCCACTCTCCTAAACAACTACTTCATAGATACAATCCAAAAGCTAACTCAAAATAGCAACATCTCCTCTATTCCTCCTTCATCTCCCAACAAAACATCTCCTAATAGCTTCTCATTTAAAGTAGTTCCCTCTCCTTACATCAAATCTCTCCTGCACAAACTCAAACTTTCCTCCCCCTCTGCTTACTTTCTCAAAATTGCTGCAGAGTTGTCCACCCTGTCTCTATACTCATAAACAGATCCATTACTGAAGCTTGTGTCCCCAACTTATGGAAATCCTTCTTTACAATTCCACTACATAAGGGCAGCAACTCCACTGACCCTTCTAACTACAGGCCGATTGCCGTTTTGTCTCCTATCTCCAAAATTCTTGAGAAATGCATACATACCCAGTTACTCAAACACCTATTAGACAATAACCTGCTAACCTCCACCCAACATGGTTTCAGACCCCACCACATTACTTTCTTTCACTCAAACAGTAGCTGAGGCCCATAATAACAACATGCTTCTTTCCTGTTTATTCCTTGATCTCTCAAAGGTTTTTGATAATGTTTCTCACTCTAAACTTCTAAATAAACTCTCAGACCTCAACCTCTCCACCTCCTCAGTAAACTAATTCTGCAGCTACCTCGCCAATAGGCAATAATCTGTTAGCTGGCAAACTGTCTTCTCCTCCTTCCTTCTGGTCAACACAGGAGTTCCTCAAGTATCAGTCCTGGCCCCCTGTTGTTCAATATCTTGATAACAAACTACATTCAACTTGCAAACACTCTGTTCTATTACAATATGCCAATGATACCACACTTATCTCCACTTCCCATAGAATTCCTAACCATTTAACACTCACTCAGGACACCTTCTCATCTGCAGAAACATGGCTCTCTGATAATCATCTAGTACAAAATCCTAAAAACAAACAAAACTCCTCTTCTTTCCTAGAATACTGACACATAACAAATCCTCCTTTGTCATCACCTCTCTCAACAAGATAATCATTAAAGCTAAACCTCATACCAAACTACTTGGCAGCATAATCAACAATGAACTAAAATTCAACCTACACTTCCAACAACGTATATATCAGTCACTCCTATTACCTTGTCTAATTTATGCTGCCTGTATCCTTATTAATATTCAATCTACTCTTTTGTCCAAACTTGACCAAACATACAATAAAAGAGCTAGATTTGCCACAAGTCTGCCTAACAACTCCCATTGCTGTCTCTCTCTAAAGAAGCTTCAATGGCCTGTATTCTCTCATCTACTACTACCTCCTCAGTTGCATATCACACATTTGGTTCTCTACAATCCCTCTTCCTGCCCTTCCCTCTCCAACCTAGTATCTTACTACACACCCCTTTAACATCTCAGCACAACTGGCAAACATGTTCTAGACATTTATAAACCCAGAAATAACATTGGAAAGTCCCTTTACAAATATTCAATAGCACACATTTGGAACACACTCCCCCTTAACATAAGAAATATCTTTCAAATGCACCAGTTTAAAAGAGAGTTAAAACATTATCTTCAAAATACATGGTCCTGCCCATCCCAAGCCCTCACTTGACATTTCTATAGTGTCTACATCCCCTTTTTTTGTCTTAATCCTCTTCAATTCTATTTGAAATATCCCCATATATTTCTTTTTTTCTTTGTTAAATGACTGATTTTACCTTTTATTGCACTGTATATTTTTGTAATGGGAATTGTTGTTGGATTTTTGAGTTATTGTGCTTTTGTAAGTAGACTGCAGCTTGCCTCCTCAGGTTATGGGAATGTACTCTGGACCATTATGTTATTGCATTTTTATTTTATGTTTGTAGATAGATTAGAGCTTTTCTCCTCATGTCTCCACTGAAAATGGGCCATGGGCTCAGTTGGACCAACCTGGTTAACAAATGTCAAATAAATAAAAAAAGTTACCTGTAGGTTAGATGAGTAATGTCAAAACTGAAAAGATAATTATGACCAATAATTAAATAATTGGTTCTTAAGTCTTTTTGAGTTGGTGATTTTCCAGGAGTTAGTTTCAGTTTGCCTTTTAAGGGATGCAGCTGCACATCTCTTGTCTATATCTAGGCATTATCTGCCTGATCTGTAGTGATGAAATTAGGTTTTTCTTCTTTAGAGGCTCATTTGCTTCTTCTAAGGACTAACACATTTCAATTCCTTCCTTTGAATTAAAAAACAGATTATCTTTTATTCCATTCCATTCTTTCTAAGTTATTTAATTAGAAATAAATATGCTTTCATTTTCTTTATTGTTTTAGTTGAATAGTCATTACTGCAGACAATATTATTTCCTGTTATGGTAGGACAACTTGCCCAGGCTGATGATTTCAGTGTTTGAACCTTTTCCATACTAGAGAAGAACTTGACAATTATTGATCGTGGAGGAACACTTTCTTTCTTTTGAGGAAGCACTAAAGACACGTGAGCCCTTTCTATTCCAAATGGCAAAGGTTCAGGTGAGTTCAGGTTCTTCTGTAACCATGTTGTTAAGAAGTGTATGATGTTTTCACCTTCCATTTGTAAGGTATTCCATGTGTTCTTATATTATTTCTCCTTAATCTATTTTCAATGTTATCTACTTTTTCTATAAGGCACTTGTTTTGATTCAGGAGAAATTTTGTGTGTGAACCCCCCCCCCCCCCGATAGTCTTTCTTCATGGTCATTTAAAGATTACTCTATATTAGTTATTTGAATTCCTTGTTGTTTTATCAAGTTTCTTAGAGTGTCTATTTGTTTTCACATTCCTCTTTAAAAGTATCAGTCTTTAAGTCCAGTTTATCAATTTTTCTTATGACTTCATACATACCTGATATCAAAAATCATGTTTCTTTTTTTTGAAGCAGAGTCTTGAGTGTTGTTTTCAAGTAACACATTTTACAGTCTCTGTGTTCTATATCTTGAAATCAGTTTTCTGACTGAGATTTTTTTAACTTTAAAACATAAAAAAGCTATCTCCTCTTTCTTTACTTTGTCAGGATTTATTTAGTTACTTCAGATCGTAATTATATGTTTTAACTGAAAGAATTTAAAATGTTACAGAGGTTCTTGCAGTTGCTGCTGTCACACTGCCATCTGGGACATGCCCCCTACACATTTGCTTTTCATGCATACTGATTGCTGTTTCATTCTTGAACAAGTAATAACAGCATTTTCTTGGATGAACTGTGTATGAAATGACATGTAATATACTAGAGTAAAGTAATGACACTGTGTGATGGACCTAGTGACCCACACACATATGCCCTTCTATTGATATTATCAATACATATTGATAATAGGACACTGATGTTGCATGAAAGTGACTGTGCTCCTCCAATCCTAAGTTATTTATATTTATGCAATGTATAAAGACACCTTATGGGCCATGTCATCTGACAAATTTGTTTAAATGAAACATGTATTGTATTGTTATATAGCTTCAGCAAACATGTCACAGTTCCAGTGCTGTTTTCTTAATCACGTTAATGTCATATTTTAAACATGTTTGCAGCATATACTGTCTTTCATATTATTCAGGTGGCCATCAGATAGTGTTTTATGACAGAGATGTACTGCACATGACTGATACATGACAGACAATTTTTTTATATTACATATTGAAATGCCTTTCATTACACATGGTGGTACAATTGCATAAGGTCATACATTACTGTAGTATGACATAATGAACTATTTCGTAGTCACAGCAGTAGTTGAACACAGATATATATATATATGATATATATATATGGGTCTACTTCATATGACTGAAAGCTCATATGATCAACAACCATTTCACTGACACCAAAACACTGAAAGCTCAAAACACCTAAAGCTTATATGATCAATACTCATAACATCGACACATGAAATCCAAAGCATTATGCCTTTTCCCCACTGTAGCATGACTCTGGAGTAGGAATAAATAGTTAGGGGGGGTGTGGGGGTGAAGCCCCCCCACATATGTCATACATTTTAAGCATACATATGGATACTTTTAACGGAATTGACTATATTCATGTAAATAATGTGGGGGGGCTGTGCGCCCCACACACCCCCTAGATATTTATTCCTACTCCAGGGTCAAGCTACAGTGGGGAAAGGGCATAATGCTCAAAAAGTTAAATTCCTGAACCTAGTAATGTAGCAATCTCACACAATTGTTGACTATCTGTTCTGTCAACCAAGTTAATTAAACAGATGTCAACTTTAAACATATTTTATGCAATTTATATTACACACACACACACACACACACACACACACACACACTCTCAAACAAAGGTGTGTGTGTGTGTGTGTGTGTGTGTGTGTGTGTGTGTGTGTGTGTGTGTGTGTGTGTGATTAGCTGTTTAGTGCATCTATATATGAACATATAAGGGGTGATAGTGAAGGTTAGCTGTGTGTGTAAATACAGAGGAACACCCTGGCGTATGGAGAAATGTTAGCAGTGTGTCTTTCCATGTGAGCTTGCAGGAGTAGAACTGTCATGTAGCCTATGGCATACATTGTCCATTGACATTACCTGTATCAAGCTGTAGGGCTGCAGATGAGGACATATGTATTGAGCAAGGATGTGTACAAGTATAGAGCACAGCAAGTATAGATAATATAACCATTGCATGTACATACTGAATCACTATTATGCCAGCTCATGTATTTGCATATCCCAACAAGCACAGAGCAGCTGTTTCTGCACAGGAAGAACATGCTTCACCACATGCACTAACTTAAAAAGGTACATGAGAGGAGGGATGAGTGCAAATCTCACAAAAGTATACTTGACTTTATGAAGTGCATATACATACTGTTACTGAATGCATGGGCTACTAGTGAGCACCACTCTGTTATGTACCACTATGGATACTTCTGACAGGGTACCATAGCTGTATATGTAGGGTCATGTTTGGTCAAGGTATCTACAGTGGAACCAATGTTACACCATGTGGAGCACTAACACTTATCCCTCTGAAACTCTTACAGCAAAAATTCCTGACTAAGCAAAAAGTAATGGAGTGATGAAGGCCTCAACTCAGAGACAGATTTTAAAAACGGGTTTTAATAAACTTACAACGTTGCTAGAATAACAGGTGTTGGATTAGTATGGATTCTCTTAAGAATAGCAAGTCCGGAACTCAAATGTTTCTCATTATTTAGTGACCTCATTGCTCAATAACTGACCAGAAAACCATACATTTTATGAGAAACAGACCAGAAATAAATGCAAAAATCTGGACATTCTGCAAAATTCTGGACATGTTGAGAGGTATCCTGCCATGTATATTGTGTAAAATTGACAATGTGGAAACAAGTCACTAATAACTTCAACTAAGGTACCCAGATCATAGTTGAAATGTGTGGTGTTATATTTATAGTATTAATTTATTATGGAGTAATATGATGTATTGATTGTATCTGAAATAATTTAGCTAGATACAGCTGTGACAGACCATTTCATTGAGGAATAACAAGGAATATTGAATATACAGCAGTCAAATTGAGATACATTCATCAAAAGGAGGTGCAGTTTAGAGATATGGTGCACATATATCCTAGGTGCATTCACTGCATTAGGGTTGCACATGGTAGCCTGCACTTAGCCTATGTGTGAATGCATGTACCACACTATGTTAGGGTATAGTAGGACAAACTGACCTCATCGACAGACGTGCTAAAACGTACAGACACAGCTGTGTGACACACAGCAGTGTGTATACATGTTTCAGTTGTCATACTGTGGGCGTTATCCTAATCATCACCACTACACAGGTACATGTAGGTCACATATAAGGAAAGTGTGATGGCAGTACTGATAACCATTATGCATGTACTAGGCATTTACTACTTACCCAGTTGCATTTCCTGTAAGTAACACATGCAGAAGTTTTGATGTGAGCTATGCTATACATTACTGTGCTGCTTTATACTTTCACAACACATCACCCCGAGTGATACTAAGCAATATGGATGCAGTGTCTTGCAAACTAGCAATGTAAAGTTGTGCATGTTCCTACTGTCTTATGTATACCACAGTAGTATGCCAACAGCTAATGGTGTACTCATTGTCAATGTGATACTGGTCTCCCTCAACACTTAATATCCATGGGGCCTCCACCTCCCTATTCCTCCAGTCAAAGATTTAGTGTGTAGGTTAGAGGCATCTATTTGACATATCCATGTTGGACACACATTGTCATCATGACTGGCAAGATATATTTAACCTTGTATTAAATGTAACCAAGGTGCTTGCATATACTGTTATTCTAAGAGACATAGTCTATGTGTTAGTGCTTCAAAGTGGCATTAAGTACATTTATTTAATAACATACATTAGCCATAGCCTTTTGAATTTTATGCTCACTTTGAAATACATGCTGACTATGAAAGGTGTATGTCTGTAGAATCTGCCAATATGGCTTGCACTATGTCAGCTGTGTATTAGGATGTGTAGCACCACACTGTGGATATGCAGCACCATCCATCACAGCAATAATCATTTCTGTGAGGAATGTAACATGCATTCATCTCTAATTTGTTTCTGTTTTGTATCCATATGCTGTTATTAGGAATCAAATATATCCAGTACCCTTCTTAGACATATGCATTTCAGCTGTAGTCTACTTCCAAAGCTCAGGTATATGTTTGACCTGAGATAGTCTGCATTATTTATAGTCATAGCTATAGAATTTATACTGTGGCAGACACATGTTCTGTCTAACTTGCATATTTCCCAAAATGCTCTTTTAGGCAAGCTGTGACTATGTATAAATGTGTAGCTACGGAACTAGCACTACAAAAAAATTTGGGGTTGGTATTATTACATACCTCTCAACTGTACAGATTTTCACAGAACGTCCAGATTTTTGCCTCATATTTTTGGTCTGAGTTTAGTAAAATTATTGATTAGTAGGGTGCAATTAACTTTGTCAAATGACTGTTCATATCAATTACCATTCTTGCTGTTATGCGACCATCATTTATACTGGTGTATATACAGTCTGCTGCTCTTAGTAGGACTGCAGTTGTTCAGAAGGAATTTTGGAAATCATATTGTTGATTACACAGAAAGTTAAAGCTGTGAATAGGCTTAAATCTTAGTGATGGGATATAGGTTGGTGACTGGTCTGTAGTCCTTAAGGTCAGTGGGAGAAGAACACTTTGGTAGGGGTATAACTATAGAATATTTGGATTCAGATGGAACTTGGACAGAGGCTAGTAATAGGTTGAAAATATGAGTGAGAAGGATACCATCTTTTCAGATACAAGTTGGATGAAGTGGACTAGATCTGGATCTACAACTGTTTTTTCAATAGTTCTTAGGTTTCATTAACATATGATATTTGACAAATGAAAGAAAAACTACCATCCGGCAATGAATACAGTACAATGTATAATAATTAACAAAGAAAAGAAACAACAGAATGATCATAAAATGATATGACTTGATATACAACTGAATGTTAGAACAAAGTTGTTTACATTATTCATATGATTTACATTGCTTGTATTGTTTCATATTTGATCCCAATCATGAGTTTTCATTAAACTTTAGTAAACCAAGGTGAGCGACGTCAGTCATAACAGGATGTTGCTTACTTGTGTCTCTCAAATAATTACAGGTTATTTCATATGTTAAGTGCTCCTTCAGGCTTGTCTTGAAATGATGTAGAGCTTTTTCTGATCTAGCTTCAGAAGGAAGGTGGTTACAGGTGGACTGAGCAATTTGTGTGAATGCTCTTTTCTCTATGCTGGTCCTGAATAATGGCCTTACAAAAGGTAGTCCCTCTTCTTCTGTGTTATGGAGTATAAGGAAAATGTCTCTTGATGGGTTTGGCATAACGGTTAAGGTCTTCATGTCATAGATACAAGGTACAGGGCTTTGTTTGGACCTCCAGATATTGGTTAGGCTTAAATGACCCCTCAGAAAAGTTAACCTATTAGTAGTTAGTTTATTCAGATTTTGGCAGTGTCCTAGTATGAGGATTTTAAACATAGTGATATTTACTACCCATACTGGTGGAACTGTATTTTTTATATGCCCCTGGGATATACAAATGGCTCATATGGTAGTGGTTTAATGTTGGAGCGTACTTTATGATATGCATGTTGGCATTCTGCATGATTTGCATATTATCCATGCTCTGTTGCAACATGCTAGCCAGTCAACCATAATGCATATGATCCATATTAGTTAACAATGCAGCACTATGTGAAACATAATAAGTATTACCAACATAGTCATGTATTGTGCATGTTTTCTTCATGAACCATAGAATTCATCCATCCAAAAAGTTATGTATTGTGCATTTGTTCCTCATGAGCCATAGAATCCATCTATCCAAAACCCGTTTTCCAATTTTTGCATATGGGGTCAGGGCGTAACTTCAACAGTGACAATCATCTAGAGCCAAGGTTTACACCTGCCAGTGGCTATAGAATGATGCGTACCATTTAGTCTTCACAGCTGTAATAACTGTCATATACACTGACATGATACATTGTAAGACTGTTCATAATATACACTATTCCTTGAAAGACTGGGTCTACTTCAAATCATCTAAGTTTCAGAACATCGAACACTACATCACTGAAGATGAGATGATCAAAGTTCTGAAACATTACATGTTCTGAATGGAGGGTGCCATACAGCACAGAATTTGAAATTTCCTGTTCTCTTCACTGTAGTGTGATCTCAGATGTGGTAAATTTAAGTAGGAAGGGGTGGGGGGGGGACTTAAAAGACTTGTTTTGTTTTTAAATTGTTTTTGATGTTTTAGAACTTTGATCATCTTGTCTTCAGTTATGTGATGTTCAATGTACTGAAACTTTGATGATTTGAAGTAGACCCGACAGACCATATGGAGTATATGCAGCCCCATTAGATATCCTCCTGCCATACCAGTTTCTGTGCTCTTCATCTGAATGCATTTATGGTAGCATCAGTATGGTTATCTGTACTGATGCATACCTATGAGCACATTTGACTGCAGAGCACTTGTTAGTTTGTGAATCAGTGCATCATACTTAGAGTCTGAACATCAACATTTGCTTGTCTCCTAGGAGTCCTTACCACAGTGTCATATGGGATCCAATGTATGCCTGTTACAAGATAGGTCATCTGCAGCTCCTCATAATGAACATTACATATGTGCTGTCAGGTGGCAGTATAACCATTGAGCCATACACATCATCATTGACCTTTCCTTATGAGAAATGGCTATCATGGATACATAGGACGTACATCAGCTATATCTTCAGATAAACTGCAGGTCTGCATGTGGTACAGAATTAATGTGCATGTATGTGTGTGTGTGTGTGTGTGTGTGTGTGTGTGTGTGTGTGTGTGTGTGTGTGTGTGTGTGTGTGTGTGTGTGTGTGTGTGTGTGTGTGTGTGTGTGTGTGTGTGTGTGTGTGTGTATGTGTGTGTGTGTAGGTGTGTATAAAAGTCATGGAGTTTCTCACTGTTTACATAGCACTGACACATGACTAGGATGATGTGAGGTTAAACATGTCCATGCTGTATATGGACTTATGCAGCATGCCTTCATATATGAAACATATCACTCATGCTGTGTTTGTTCAAATATGCCACCAAAGTATGTGGTAGTTGTCACACATAGATTAGTAGTAGTCATATGGGCAACATACTGGGGCTACCATGCAACTACACATGCTATGGATATTCTATTGGCCTGTCATGCTTATATAGTGACATTTAGCTTTCACATATGCCAGCGATGTACCTGCCACTACTACATGTCAACATATTTGTGTGCCTATACTAGCATGTAGCTCTGTGACACCACCATGGTTATTGTGCTGCATGTATAGCCATGCATCCCCACATTTGCCATCCTGCTGTTTGACTTCCCAGATGATACACTGTTTAATATGTGTATGTTGTCCGTGCTGATACTAGAGTAGGCACTATCACTTCTGTGCAAGTCTAATGATGACATGGTATTATTGTCACTTGATGTACTGCTTACAACTGTTTGTACATATATAAGGTATATATTATAAGACAGACACACAGGCACACACACTCACACTCACACAAATTATATAGGTATAGATTTACTATTGGATGTCCGAACTGCAGGCGATCGAGCATGGGGTTGTGGAAAGGGAGTTTTCCAGGAGTCAGAATACAGAACAAGATAACATTGAATACACTACAGTGAATGGGTAGTGTATTTTGATTATCTGAGTTCAGCATTCTGAGTGGAGACTGCAGTACAGTGAGGAAGAGGCCTAACTGTAGTGCAATCTCAGAGCTGGTATCTATAATTTGCAGGTGGTGTGGGGGTGCAGGGGGCTTTCCCCCTTCAAAATAGTGGCGTAAATGCATCATTCACTGTAGAGTGTAACAGTACTCTAGGGTGCATAGGATGAGTGACTGCTGGCGTCACCTTCGTCTATGTCAAATACATCAAACTACGGGTGTCAATGTATACAGTTTTGATGTGGCTGCTCTATCCATGCCATCAAGTTGACATTTTGATCAGTGGACCGATGCACTTTCAGACATATGATAATAAACCATGTATATATATATATATATATATATATATATATATATATATATATATATATATATATATATATATATATATATGCATTTGTATATACCTTTTTCCCATTTTTTACACATGGGGTCATTGTGTCACTTCAACAGTGTCAGTCATCTAGAGCCAAGTTATACACCACTGGGTGGCTATCTATCTGTCTATCTATCTATCTATATATCTATCTATACATAGATATAGATATAGATATATAAGCATACAATTATCATCTACTGTTCCACTACCCCAGTCATGGAGTGCTCTGTGCTCTAGTGACATTACAAATGTTGGAAAATGGCACCCTTTTCTCTTAGACATGGATGGACCATTTTATATGTGCTGTGCACTGTAATAATGCACAATGTGTATAGGTGGCTGTACCCATACATGATATCTGTGGCATATACATAGCAACTGTCCTTAGTTTATGTCAGCAGTCTGCTTTTTGTGACATCCACATGACCTGGTTATGACACACCATCTACTTGATTACAAGTATATGGCAAATGTGTGGCACCTGTGTGGTTCCACTGCACTTCAACATCGAGCTCTTCTATCATCCATGTGTTTTTACAGTTGTGTAATGGTGGTCACCTGATCCATGCCATTGCACACACCTGCTATATGTGATAGTACTATTGCACTGACATTTGTGAAATGTTTATTATGTCCATCTATCAACTGACCTGGCAATTATATATTGAACACCCTTACAGAATGGCCATTTGTTAGATATGTGTATAATGTTGCAAGAGCCATGAGGTCTGTGTAGACACATTCCACATGCCTGCTAATAGCTTCAGGTTGAGTGCTCCTTGCCAAATACACAAATGGAATACTGTATGCTGAGAGAGATTGCAACTCAGTCTTTACTGTGTTATACAGCAGTTTACATGACACACAATTTAAGTCTATCTATTGTGTAGGTTAAGTCTGTCATGATGTGGGCGGCTTGTGTGTTCCATGCTGGAAATGCTATTGTACCATGTAGAGACATCCATGCATGTACTGTGCATCCATCACTTTTATGTTCTACTTCCACTGATATTGTTATGCTGCCCATGTGCCTCCAGCAATCTGATGAAGTGTGTACTGCAATTCCATGTATGCTGTCTCACACAATGTATATACTGACAAAGCATAAGTCATTGAATTTTTCACTGTTTACATAGCTATTTTCTAAGGATATGTGCATGCATCCATACTTCCCCTATGACTCTATGTGCTGTATAAAATACACTGTTTTTAACTGCAGCTGTGCTGTAACAGAGTTGTTATTTTATGTATAATAGTGTCACACTGTATGCTGACAGGACATGCCTGTTTAAAGATTTCCCACCAGAGGACAATCCACCTGTTGGAAAAGCTGAATGGTGATATTCCACCACTTATCATGGAGAGTAACAGTGAGGAGCCTAAGGCAGCTGTACCACCCACATCCTAGGACACCATTCAAGATCATACCATGTCCTGTATCCAAAGGTTTGGGAGTGGACTCCAAGGAAGAGATATGCAGGTCAACAGTGATGTCTTCCGGGAACAAATGTGGACCATGTTACAAAATGTTCAGGGAGAATGCAGACATGATGGGACAGGCCTTTAGTGCTGCTTTTGCTTACTTGCTGGATATGACCAACTTCACTGTGAAGATTCTCTCTCTTAAGTAGGTATCCTCTATTTAGTCCCTTGCCCGTTGAACTCTGCTGAGCATGTGTATTGTCTGTAATATACTGTTCTGTCATAGACTAACTGCTACTCATATAGTTATGCTGGATAATACATATGAAAGTAATGCAATCATCTGGTCTTTGCCTGTGGACCCTACATAGACTTACCCTTGCACATTTTGAGACCTGAAATGGTCAATCCCACATGTTTCTGTATACGAAGCTGTGGTGTACACACATCTTCAATCATGTATGGTTAGTGATACATTCAACATTGTAGTAAAATCTGCAGCGTGACAGTGTATTTGGACTGTGTCATTGTAATAATATGTGTAGCACTCTGCACTATTCCTGCAACTGTACAGCAGCCATGCTGCCCTTATGAACTCTACTGGTCACACATGTGACTATCCATTGCTACTGCAGTGTGTAGCAGTCATGCTATTAGGGTCATCACAACAACCACTATCCTCCAGTAATAAATGTATGTCATTGGTGTTCTGTGCTTTCTGTGTTGCCTGAGAGAGGGTGACTATGATGTGTGGCCTGCCAGATACTATGTTCCTATTCCTGATGTATGCACACAGTTGTGGCATTTCATTAGTGTTACCTTGCAGCTATTCAGGGTTTACTGACATTACATGTGTCACATCCCATGTGATGGCTATGATTATTTTATATTTTCTGCATATCTATACACAGGGGAATACAGCAACTTGTGTTAGGTTGCATGCCATAGCAGACTCTGCATATCTCCTCATGTATATCTACATATGTTGGTTTAGTTTGCCATGATGTGCATGCGTTTATTACCATGTGTTTTTTATATCCATGATACATTGGTTTTGTACAGTGTTATTAGACATGATGGTTTTGCACAGGTTTGTGGAAGGCCATATATCTGTTGTCCACCATATTGCTAGATAGCTGATTGCAGCTCTATAACCTGGTTCTCCAAACAGCATATGGACAGTGGACACATGCCTAATGCAGCACAGAGCTTCCCATATATATTTTTCTACCTGATGCCTCACACTCTGGGAGCCCTATATTAAGTGTACCTGTATGCCTGTCTTATGCTTGCCTACTTTCTGCTATTCTCATTAGTGCAGAGGACACATGCATGCCTACTACTCCTTTCATTTGTGTACACATTGTTTCATATGCTGAGTACTGTATAGGTTCTGACCAAGAGTGTTCCATGCCATATACAAATTGTTTGTACACATACATGCACAATATCTTGAGCCTTCCACAGCATTTATGTCCATCAGGCATGCCATGTCACATGCACAAAGCAGAGTTTACTATATCCCAAATATGACATAAATGCCTGACATAGACATCTCCCTATTGGCCCCCAAATGTTGTCAAAGTGTTAGATGTACTGGAGTTAGTGTGTCTATTGGACAGTTTGTTTGTAATTCCAAACATTTGGCATGTTGTAGTACCACTGAGGCTGAGATTAGTGGCACAACCTATATGACAGCATTTATTCAGTTGCAAACATACATACATGTGTTGTTATGGTCAAATGGCTGCCTAACATACTTGTGTATGCATTCAGTTCATAGGTTCATAGGTTCATAGGTTCATACTAGGCTATCTGCCCAAGGGCATTTATAAGCCTAGCCCATAGTTATGTGGCTTTCGCCACCCCTTTAGTTTGAATAAAAACTATGCCTATCATTTTTCTGTGCCTTTGTCAAGCAGTGACACTGAAGTAATCCCTGGGGTATATCTGCGATCTCCCATCCATTGGTCAAGATTCCTCTTGAACAAGGCCAGCGAGGTGCTCTGCCTCACATGTACCGGGATTTTGTTCCACAGCATAGGGAGTCTCTGGGTGAGGAATCTGTCCCTCCAGCACGTTCTATTTATAACCGTGTCAAGGTTTAAGTCTCCCGCCCTTGTGGTTCTGAGGGATCTAGAGGTGAAGCATATTCATCAAATCTGGGTTTGACATGGCCTTATATGTCAGGCACAGGTCACCTCTGAGCAAGCGGTATGAGACTGAATAGCGCTGGAGTTCTTTCAGTCGGGCAGCATAAGACATATTTTTGAGACCCTTTATCCTTTTGGTGAGGAACTTTTGGGGCCTTTCAAGCTGCAGCAGGTGTCTGGTCAGTTACATTCCGAACGGGGCATTGTACTCAATCATAGGTCTAATGAGTGATGAGTACAGGGAGACGATGACCTCCCTTGATCTAGATGTGAATCCCTTCATGATCAGGTGGGCGATATAGAAGGTTTTCCTAACTATTTTAGCAACATGAGTGTCAAACGAAAGGCTACTGTCAACTTGGGTCCCCAGATCCCTGATGACTTTTTCTGTGCTCAGTGGATTGCCACCTATATGGTAGCTAGGGGTAACCTTGTTTTTCCTGAAGGGTATGACTATGCATTTTTTGGCGTTTAACTTCAGGCCATGGCTCTGGCACCAGTTATCCGTTTCTGTGAGGCCCTTCTGGAGGATATCTGTGTCAGATGTGTTTTTGACTATGGCGCTCAGTTTGCAGTCATCTGCAAACTTTGTCAGCCATAACCCTCCTGTGTTTGCTTGTACTTCAGAAAAGTAGATGCCGAACAAGAGTGGACCCAGGACTGAGCCCTGTGGGACACCACTTGTGACAGGCTTTGAGTCTGACATGGCTCCAGCAACTCTGACCCTGTGGGTTCTGTCACTTAGCCAGTTTGCAACCCATCTTGTGATGTATGGGTTTACATTCAAGCTGATGAGTTTTCGATGATACCTGAGTGGGGTATTGTGTCGAAGGCCTTTGCCAGGTCGAGGTAGGCTGTATGGACTGCCTTTCCCTCATCAATGGCCTTGGTGACTGTCTCAAAAGTCAACCAAGTTTAAGAGGCAGGATCTGCCTTTGACAAAGCCAAACTGGGTTGGATCCAAAGTCTGCAAGTTCCCTATGTCTTTATTTATGAGTTCCATTATGATCCTCTCCATGGCTTTGCAGATAAGGCTTGTCAAGCTAATGGGGCGGTAATTTTCAGGGTCTGTGGAGGCACCGCCCTTATGAAGTGGGACCACAGTCGGCGTGCGCCACTCCTTGGGTACGTATCCTGAGGTGAGGCTAAGATTAAACAGCTGTCCTAACTGTGGGTTTAATTCCTCGTTGAGTTCATGAAGCACACAGCCGGGGACACCATCCGGTCCCATGGATGCTGTGTTTTTTGCCTTAGTGAGGGCAGTTCTCACCTGGGCGTTGGAGATGTTTGGGGGCTACAATCCTCTGGAATAGATATCTCTCCTTTTGGGGGGAGGGGGAGAAGTTTGCACTGAACCTGTCAGCCAGTATGTTAGCAATGTGTGTAGGTTCAGTAATTTTCACATCATTTTGAACTAATTCTGAGCATATCTGGGAGTTTCCTCCTAGGTTTCTAACATAGCTAAAGAAGGCCTTATGATTGTCTTTAGAGTCCTTGGCAATTTTTCTCTCAAAATTTGCCTTGGATGATTTTATGAGAGCTCTTAGTTTTTACTTATAATGATCAAAGGTGTCTTACCTTTCAAGGATTTTGCTCTATCTTGTAGTAGCTTCCTCCTTTTGTTGTAGAGCTTGTTTATGGCTGGGGTCCACCAGACTGGACGCTTGCCTTTGGTACAGAGAGTCTTAGTTTTGTTTGGGATTGCCTAATCCATGCAGTCCTGTAGGTGCTGGTAGAAGGCATTTGTAAGTGATTCAGCAGTTTGAGTAATGTTTACCACTGGCTCAGGTGCCTTAAAGGAGACCACACTAGTTTTTAGAAGTGTGAAATCGGCTTTTGAGAAGTTTTTCACTGTGGTCTTTTTTGTTTCAGGTGGGGGCAGGATGAGGACCTCCAGTGAGATTAGTTTATGATCTGATCTCACCAGTGAGGGGTATACTTCCGGTGTTGAACATTTTGATCCCATGTTCGTGATGATGAGATCAAGTATGTTTTCTCCTCTTGTGGGGATAGTGACTAGTTGTTCCATGGCATTTGAGTTTATGAACTCCAGGAATCTTTGGGTTAGAGTGTTCGGGCTTGAGTAGTGTTCCCAGTCTATATTAGGGTAGTTGAAGTCACCTAGTATGATGGTGTTTGGAGATACATTTATCCCCTCCAATGTTTTCAGGAAGGCCATGTGAGGTTCCTGAGTTTGAGAGGGTGGCCTGTAACATGCTACAAATTGCAGAGCCGTCTTGCCTATGGTTAATTGCACCTGGATGGTCTCCGATTCATCGTGCGTTGCCACCAACCTTGAGGTGTGGGTGTCCTTTATGAATATGGACACCCCTCCTTTCTTGGTGTTGTCCGGATTTTGGGGCCGGAACGCATGATATGAGGTGAAACCTGTTAGTGCTGGGGTGCTCTCAGGAGCCTTGAACCAGGTTTCTGTCACAGCACAGACATCGATGTTCTCCATATTGAGAAGGGCCTCGAGTGCGTGCATCTTGAGATAGAGACTTCTGGCATTGAGCAGCGTTACCCTTAGTTTTTTCCTTTTGGTGTTCTAGGGTGGTAGGTTTAGAATTTGAGCCTTGCCTAAAAAGGCACTATGGGGTGGCAAGAGCCTTGCCAATATCCGAAGCCCAGGGTGACAGGTGCAAGCCGTCCCTTGCTAAGCAGCGTGGTTTGTCCAGCATGTCATCCCAGGCAGACAGACATTGATCCCTTTTGAATGACACCAGAATTTAAGCCAATTATTAAAGCTGATCATCTTATCACCGTATTGTGGCATCATTCTAGGTGAAGGTAGGATACTGCTCAAGGTCAGGGTCATACCTGCCTGGGCTACATAATCAGAGAGCTCCTCGATGTCCCTTTCATGTAGTCCAAGGAGGTACGCCTCAGGTCGTTGACACCAGCGTGGACAATGACTGAGTCGTACTTGTACCTGCTGTTGAGAGACCTGAGTGCTTGCGTTATGTGGCGGATTCTAGCGCCCGACAGGCAGCTTACTGTGACCTTCTCCTTACTCAGTCTGGTGAGCGGACGCCAGTGTGTCTGACTATGGAATCACCAATGACAAGTGTGTCTGGCATTTTGTTTGGCCTTAAGGGCTGTGACTGTTTGACACTCTGACTGTGTGGTCTATGTGTTGCATGTGTTGGGTCGTGAGGTGGTAGTTGTTTGGGTGTCTGCTTTGGTGGCCTCTGCTGTTTTGGTAAATTTTGATCAGAGCCTCCAGTATGTCTTTGTGTGAGTATGTGTATGATTTGAAGTTGTGATGGTACCATGTGTGACTGGGTATGTATTGTGTGTGGTTACCTTCTCCTCCTGTCTGGTCTTGCTAGTCCTATGTTGAGAGAGCTCAGCCTCCAGTTTGGCCGTATAGTTGCATCTCTCGCATGTATTTGTGTTTTGTGGGAGAAGGAGAGGATTGTTCAGGTACATGAGGCAATTGTAACATTGCCTCAATATTCCCAGGTTCACCAGTTGAGCTGGAGAGGACACTAGCAACTGATCCCTCGACATACTAGAAGTAGTAGATAAAGAGACTTTCAAAGGACTCCAGGGGAAGTGGGTTTTAGGCTGGTGGGGTACTATCTATAATAAGAGTGCTTTATCATGGTGCAAGTACTGTAGGAGTAAGTGCTAGGCTTTACAGATAGAGAATAGTCTACTTGGGAATCAAGTAGAGATGAACTTTTCAGTTATAGGATATGCTGGTTAGATCAGCAGTACAGCTCGAGGAAGGTAGTTCTAAGGGAAAATTTGAAGAGTGGAATTTAGATGGCCCGAATAATTTAGCCTTGTTTAACCGCCGCTGCTCTTGTGTGCAACAGTGGCAACTCCCTGCTAACGCGCGTTTAGCGTGTTTTATAGCAGGGGGCTGAAGGGAGCTAGGAATTGGCCCAAAATGACCAATGGACTACTAGTTTCTGGCTGAAACTTCACCAAATCGGACAAAAAGGCCGCTCAGTGCTTCCCACTCCCACTGGTAAGCAAAGAAACTTCCCTCCTTCCTAATAAGGCAATGGATCAGTAACAGGAACTAAAACTAAAGCCCAGGGAACAGCAACTCTGAAACTGGACTACTCTAGTTCAGTAAGGCGGAAAACAAGAGATTTTTGTTTTATTACAGATATAAGGAAAAACAGACAGTAAATGCTATAAATGCTGTAAATCGGCTAGCGACTTTAGTGTGTAGCCTACAGAAACAATTTGCAACAATTAGTAACTTAAAGTGCAATAAACAGTGTAAAATGCAGAAATCACTCAAAGTAGCAGTAAAACAGGCGAAATGCAGTCGCTAGCTTAATAACAGTGGGAAAGCCACAAAAATACTTATACTTTCCCTTTTACCCTTGGGGCTTGGTCACTTCACACCAGGGGATCGGGCCCGGGGTTTACAACTGGCGCTTTTACTTTTTTAAAACCTGAAAACTAAATTTGGGAAAAAGAAATAACTACTATTTCTGCTAAATTTCCCAAATTCAAAAAGGTTTTGTCTTTAAAAATTTTGGAAAAGGCCCCCTTTTTCTTTAGCATGGATGGACCAATACGGCCGAATAAGCAAATTGAATGGTTTACCCATCAGTAGTGGAAACAAGAATTTTTTTTTCAGAGCGGGACATACATAGGGTTTACCACCACACTTGATTAAAGTTAGGAAATTTGGGCACCTTTTTAGATTCAAACAGTTTCACCACCTTTTTTTTTTAAGGGTTTGAAGGGGGTATACCACCCATTGCACACACCGTAATTAAAAAAAAATTTTTTTTTGGGATGTGATGGTTTATTGTCCTTTCTGTTTCTGTTTCCCATTAGTTAAAAGCCAGCCCCAGGGCAATTCACCCCCAAATTTTTTTGGGTTTGTGGGAAAAGGTTTGTCTGTACATGAGGCAATGAACTTTGTTTTAAAGGAATTTTTCGGAGGGGAAACACAATAACTTGAATACTAAAGAAAGGGGGAAAAAGGATTTAAGGACTCGGTAGTTTTGGCTGGGGGTCATACATAAAAGGCCTACTGTGCAACTCGAGCTGGTAAGTAAACTTCAGTGTGAAGTCAGGGATCATAAAGGAACTAAATCAATCATGTGTTAACAGTACTCTAGGTGCGAAGGTGGTTAAGGATTTTAAGTAATTAGATCAAATAGCTTAATGTAACGCTTTTGTGGCCTTTCCCACAATTGCATTTGTATTAAGGCATTAAGGATAAATCCAAATACCAATAGATATAATATATGATTAAATTAAAATGGAAAAAATAATACTTATATCATGGTAAAAGTTTTCCCTTTTACTCATGGCATTGGATACTTAACAGGCAACAAGCCAGGGTACAACCTGGGGAATTTCTATTTACGTTATAGATTTTTTATAAGAAGAATAGAAAAGTAAATGCTATATTCTGTAAATCCTACCCATTATGAGTGCCTGCCATCATTAAAAATTTTGAAATTCCCTTTTTGAAATGGATGGACATTTAATGGCGTAAAACAGCAAATGCAAGTGAAGTGGTACCAAATATATTTGGATATCATGAATGCCCTTTTTTATCAGGTTGTATTGCACCATACGGTATGCCCTAGTTGTTCAAGTAAAATTGCAAAGGTGCTTTAGAGGCAAGCAGTAAATCGGCCAAACACCAATGGATCTAGAGTCGGGAAAATTTCCAATCAGCAAATGCAGCACACTGTTAATATTAAGCAAAATTTAATCTTATAGCAATATCATAAAAATGCTAAATATATGAATTCACAATTGAATTGGAACTTAGTTCATAAGGTTGAAAACAAGAGTTTGTTAATTCAAGCGGAAAAAGCACAGTAATGTTTAAATCTTTAAACAGATGAAACTTGATGTGAGTACAGTAGAATTGCAACTAAACTTTAAGGTAAAGAGTTTAATAACACAAAAGTTAAATGTAAGCTGTCTAAGGCAAGTTGTCCAGGAAATTTAAATCCAAAAGAAATTATCATTATAGAAATACATACTAAAATGCTCTAATACTGTATATTTATTGTGCCAGTGCCCAGAACCAAAAGGGTTGTGAAACAAAGTTCAATTTTGAAAGAAAAAAAGTTAATTTTTACATTTTAATACTATTCAAGAATGAGTAATGACACAGATTTGGGTGTGCTCATGTGCCTAAAAAACACTATAGAGTGAACAGGATTTTGAAAATAGTTAAATGCTACAGAGACAAATTTTTTTAAAATAACGTGAAATCAAAGTAAAAGCTTAATTAATTAAAACAAACATGAAGTAAAGTACAAGACTACCCCAATCGTTAGGCAAACAAATTCAACCTTCGACCAAAGACGGGGCCCTACCAAGAGAAATCAGACAACATTTTTTACGGAACCAAAAGAAAGCCTACAAAGTCAATAAATGAGACATGTAGGTTTAAAGTCTAGACAAATGCTATATGCAATTAAATTTTAAAATATAAATAAGTAAGATTTTAATTTAGTCTTTTTAAATTTTAAAAATTTTCTGTAAATATTTTGATATACAATTGTATCATGTAAACTTTTAAATGAACAATGCAACACGGACTACCAAGGTAAAAGAGAAACCCCTTCATTTTACAAGACCAAAGAACAGCCCACTACCAGAGAAATTTTGAAAATTTTCAGTATGATGTAGTGAAAAACATAAGAGTAAATGAATTTAAAGTAGGATTGTATTTAATAGAAGATCTTATATTTTAATTATAAAAACAGCATGTGTCAAATATCAAGATACTATAGTTAGCTTGAAAAACCAATCTTCTCAGTGTAGCAGTAGCAAGGCCCCCACCAAATTACACAGAAAAATTTTACAAGCCTAAACACCACAGGTAATAATTAACAGAAATTTAGTTCATGCCTAGAGCAACAGTGGTTAATTAAAGTTTTAAACAGTATTAGGTTAAGACTTAATGTCAATCTTTTATGTTAAATTTACTTTTCCCAAAATATCAAAGTTAAACTGTTAGTTGTCAAAACAACCACCTGCACTACCAAGAATACAATTAGAAGAGCAATTTGTTTTACAAACTTTAAGCCCAAACACTAGAAGAAGTTATTAGATAATGTTTGTTAAAATTGCTGAAAGCAAAGCTACAGATCATAAATTTAAAAATAAATTAATATCAAAAGACAATGTACTTTATAATAATGAAAGATTTCCAAATATATTTTCTACCTATGCTACACTCGGCCTATTTTAAAGGACCTGTAGGCCCTCCCCTTATTTCGAAATTCCATTTAAGGACAAACCCATCCCTCATACAAATTTTAAAATAGGTTTTGAAAATTCCAATACAAAAATTTTTACAATAATGAAAATCTGATTCAAGATTTAATGGAGCCAGTCAAAAATTTAAAGCAGATTTTAATAAAAATTTTTAATGTGCTTTTTTTTTCCCCGGGCCTTTGTTTTTTTTTTCGTTAAAAAAAAATTTTTTTTTTTTAAAAAAAACCAGGGGCCAAAGGGTAATTTTCCAAAAAAGGGGAAAATCACCCCCAAAAACCTTTGGAAAAAAAGGTCATTTCAATCATGTATGGTTAGTGATACATTCAACATTGTAGTAAAATCTGCAGCGTGACAGTGTTGTATTTGAACTGTGTCATTGTAATAATATGTAGCACTCTGCACTATTCCTGCAACTGTACAGCAGCCATGCTGCCCTTATGAACTCTACTGGTCACACATGTGACTATCCATTGCTACTGCAGTGTGTAGCAGTCATGCTATTAGGGTCATCACAACAACCACCATCCTCCAGTAATAAATGTATGTCATTGGTGTTCTGTGCTTCAGTGTTGCCTGAGAGAGGGTGACTCATGATGTGTGGCCTGCCAGATACTATGTTCCTATTCCTGATGTATGCACACAGTTGTGGCATTTCATTAGTGTTACCTTGCAGCTATTCAGGGTTTACTGACATTACATGTGTCACATCCCATGTGATGGCTATGATTATTTTATATTTTCTGCATATCTATACACAGGGGAATACAGCAACTTGTGTTAGGTTGCATGCCATAGCAGACTCTGCATATCTCCTCATGTATATCTACATATGTTGGTTTAGTTTGCCAGGATGTGCATGCGTTTACTACCATGTGTTTTTTATATCCATGATACATTGGTTTTGTACAGTGTTATTAGACATGATGGTTTTGCACAGGTTTGTGGAAGGCCATGTATCTGTTGTCCACCATATTGCTAGACAGCTGATTGCAGCTCTATAACCTGGTTCTCCAAACAGCATATGGACAGTGGACACATGCCTAATGCAGCACAGAGCTTCCCATATATATTTTTCTACCTGATGCCTCACACTCTGGGAGCCCTATATTAAGTGTACCTGTATGCCTGTCTTATGCTTGCCTACTTTCTGCTATTCTCATTAGTGCAGAGGACACATGCATGCCTACTACTCCCTTCATTTGTGTACACATTGTTTCATATGCTGAGTACTGTATAGGTTTTGACCAAGAGTGTTCCATGCCATATACAAATTGTTTGTACACATACATGCACAATATCTTGAGCCTTCCACAGCATTTCTCAGTCCATCAGGCATGCCATGTCACATGCACAAAGCAGAGTTTACTATATCCCAAATATGACATAAATGCCTGACATAGACATCTCCCTATTGGCCCCCAAATGTTGTCAAAGTGTTAGATGTACTGGAGTTAGTGTGTCTATTGGACAGTTTGTTTGTAATTCCAAACATTTGGCATGTTGTAGTACCACTGAGGCTGAGGTTAGTGGCACAACCTATATGACAGCATTTATTCAGTTGCAAACATACATACATGTGTTGTTATGGTCAAATGGCTGCCTAACATACTTGTGTATGCATTCAGTTGCATGATATTCCATCAGGTTTGGCTAGTATGCATTTGTTGTACCATATGGCATGGTCTGGTATATTTCTTTCACTTTCTAGCTGACATACATTGTGGCAGAATTTTGTAGGCATGATAATTTTTTCATATGCCATGGTGGCAGCATATTGCCTCAATGTTGTGTCTGCTGTATCCCTGAGGCAAACAGTCAGGTGCCTCCATAGGTTCATTATGCCATATTACCTGGCATTGTCTCTTCATGGATGTTTGATGTCTGTTACATGGCATACACATCCATGGATGTTATATCTTTGCTGCACTGCTTTGTTTATTTTTTTTTATATTTTTATTTTATTTTATTTTATTTTTTATTTTATCATTTGTTAACCGGGAAATTCCGACTTGGAACAAAGCCAATTTTCAGTGGAAACCCGGGGAGAAAGGTTCCAGATGCATGTCTTTGTAATGTGGGAGGAAACCGGAGCACCTGGAGGAAACCCACATGAACGCAGGGAGGACATGGAGACTCCACACAGAAGGCACCCCAGCCGAGAATCGAACCGGAGAACCTCTTGCTGTGAGGCGACAATGCTACCGCTGCACCACTGCTCCATCCATTTAACATCTTTCTTCCTGTCCATTGGCCATTATGGTCTTATGAAGCATTCCTTTGTCCCCAGCCCAGAACATTGTGTGTATTAGGCCCACTGTGTCATGCTGCAGAATGCATATTCTTGTAGGACACCTTTTACATGTTGCGTGTGTTGTATCTTCCCAGTGTGTACCATACCTCTCAACTGTCCAGATTTTCGTAGCATGTCCAGATTTTTGCCACACATTTTTGCTCATTTCTTTATAAAGTTTGTGTTTTTCTGGAAAATCACTGAGGATTGATTGAAGTTACTAACCAATAAAATGCATTCTAGTTTCAGATGTCATATCCTTCTGAAAATGCATGCTAAGAAAATCCTGTTATTCTAGCTTATGAGCCATATTTAATATTTGTCCTTTTTTGTGGGCATTTGTTCCCCAATTGTTTTTTAGGTTTGTCCAGATTTCTTGCACCAAAAGGTCAAGTGGCATGCTGTGCAGTATAAGTTTGCATAAGCTACCACTGTATTGTGAATGTTTTGCTGTGGTGGAATAAGATAGGGAGGACATGTCCTTCACTCTGCATGTTACATATGTGTTAATTGTGCAAAATTTTCATTGGTTGTAGACTGCCATTACATAATCAGTGATATGGCCAGGCTACCTCCAAATGTTTCCCTTCCCTCCTATACCCTTTGACCCTGTATCCCCAGGATGTTTTGCACAGGGTAAAATTCATTATACATCTCACTCATGTGCACCATACACTCAAGGCTGTGTATGTGATCATAGCATTCTTGGTATTAGCATCCAGCACAACACTGGTTTTCTGCTACTTTCTTTGTACATAGAGATGATACTGTCCTACTAATGTATCTGTGCATGTGTGTGTGTGTGTGTGTGTGTGTGTGTGTGTGTGTGTGTGTGTGTGTGTGTGTGTGTGTGTGTGTGTGTGTGTGTGTGTGTGTGTGTGTGTGTGTAAGAATGCTTGGCCTTCAATATGACTTACTTACCTCCTGATTCTCCTATGCCATCTGTTGCCACATGACTCTGCCATCTTGCTATGTTTTGCACACTGTAAATCTCCATGCACATCCATTATAAGGTACACCAGCAAAGGTAAATCTCCAGCCTTCCTCTGTTTTCAGTTAACATACCTGTACACATTGTGTGTGTGTGTGTGTGTGTGTGTGTGTGTGTGTGTGTGTGTGTGTGTGTGTGTGTGTGTGTGTGTGTGTGTGTGTTTGTGTCTGATTGAAAGAAATGAGAAGCTTTGTCTGGCACCTTTGGCACAGTGCCTATATTAGTCCATCACTGCTGCTTCCATGCTTGTGTGACATATAGGCATTTCCTCTCCATGTGTGGCCATCCATATCCACTTTTGCTTTCCAGGTACATTCTTTCCAATGTCTCTATATGATCTATGAGGCTGATACAATCTTGCTGACTTATGTCTTCAGATGTTCATAGTAATGGAAAACCTGCAGCACCCTACCTACGCTGCACTTCCATTCATTATTTGCATGTTTATTTTTATAAACATAGGTTGTTGCATATGTTTGGCCATCCAGATACTGTAGTCACTGTGCCTCTATCATGTCAGATCAGTATGTAGCTATATAAGCATGCAATATCTGTCTACTGGCTGCATCACATAACATGGCTGCCTGCAACATTTTGGTCATGTAGAATTATGCATTTTTTTAAATTGTTCATTGTGCATACACATGCTTAGTTAAAATCTCATTTTCCATTTGGTTGCATGTTTCTTTCCAAACCCTGAACATGTGTGCTCCATATAAAATAGCATAATAGTATGCATTCGTTAACTAGGTAGGCTATTGTACACACCGTATTTTTTCAGATGCAACCTGGGAGCAATGTCCTGTTAAATGACCTGTAAAGTAGGCAAATAAGGACTGTGAGAATTAAACCATTTACTATAGGCACTACAGTTTACAGCCTTAACCCTCTGCACCATGTGCTGTCTGCCTTTGTAGGAACTTCACATTTGCCATGTCATGTCCTCTCTTTGTACTGTTGGTTGTCTTTTGTTTTGTATTTTCCTTATCATAATCCTTACCCGCTCCCATACTTCTACTCTAACCCACCCCAGACATCTCAACTGTCCCTATTTCATGGGACAGTCCCTGATGTTTCTCAAAGTTTTGTTCCATGCCTCCTAAAATTGGAAATCATTTTGAGAATTTCTAAGATAATAGTGTCAACATTTTTTACTTTGTTCCAAATTCTTTTGGTAAAAGTTGAAAGCTCTGACCCACCCCCTCCTTTCTTAAAAAAATGAGGGTTATTCCCACAAAAAATAAAAATGCATTTTTAACCATTCTTCTTCCCTTCCTATATCATCTTTCTTCTGTAGTGACCAGATCATGTTACCCCTGTTTTATTTGCTTTGAAATTTCCCACATTCCTTGGGGTACGTGCATTGCAGGTGTTCCCCAGACATATCTCACATCATCAGATAACTTTCCTGGACAAAGTTAATGATGTAGATTCACCTGCTACATCTACATCTATATCTGTATGCTTGAAAGGAACACATGCAACAACCACTTTTCAAAGGGGGGGGGGGGTTCAGATATTTTTCCCAATATTCGTATGCTGGTTCTGTCAAGAATAATGGTTTTCTTTCTCTGAGATAGTTTAAAGACAAAACAAAATTGATACTTTGACAAAAGCTTTGCAATAGCTGGATTTATTTCTGGCTACTGCACTGGCATTTTAGCTCTTCATTACATTTTGCGAAATCTTGTCATCACTCTGTTTGTCTTAGCACTTTGGTACACTCTGATGTGGGTACTGCTATTCAGTATTAAATATTTTAAAAGAAAATGTCTTCTGAAAGACTAAAATTGCACATTTGGAATCATCCAAAATGACATTCTTACAATCTCCTGTAGCAGATTCAAACAAGCTGTAGGTGATAAAGCCTTCTGCAGAGCAGGTCCTTTTCTTTGGAACCACATATTAAATGAAGGATAACTACACATTAGAGACTCTTGAAAATCATTAAAAAAATGTTTTGAAGACTTCAAATGCACATGCTTTCACTATTATGTTTAATACATGGTATATCAGAAAACCTATTATTTAAATCAAATGCACATATTATGCGATGTGTAGTAACAGTAACTCCCTGCATAGTGTGGATGCATATTGTATTATTTCTTTTGTGCATAGTGCATGTATGTTATATTATTTGTATTGTATTTAGTATGCATATCTAATATTACTACAGTTTATCACAGGTTATAATACCATCTTAATCTTTTCTCTCCTAATTAGAGAACATTACATTCTGAGAATTGTACTCTTGTGGTGTATTACTTATATGTGTGATATCCTGAGTGTATCCACTTGCTGTGGCATCCATCTCAGAGATACCTGATAACAGTCTTTATCTCATTATCTTGGCGGCTTGTTTTGACATTTCTAGTCTCTTTGTAGTCACTGATCTTGTTATCATTATGCAACACACATGGGTGGCAACATTTTTTCAATGTTTGACAGCAGATGGTCACATATAGGATTCCTAGATAACATGTTCAGACACAAGCAGTTGTTTTCTGGGTACATGGATTGGCATTGAACTATATCACTGTTAAGAGTAGTCTTTGACATTTGTGTCATTTTGTCTAGACCATAGGAATTTACAGTGAAGGTAATGTCTTCTCATCATTCTAGAGTTGGAACCTCTCTAACCCCATAGGTATCTGGAGAGAGAACCATTTGGAATGTTCAGACCCTTTAGAGCAAGTCCTGAAATGCAGAGACTGAATGGCTTAAAGTTTGGATTTATAGATACTAAGTGTGAGATGCTATTTCTCTAAATATTTCCTTTTCTCCAAGATATGTTGATCTCAGAATTGGTGTATATAAGATTGAGGGGTGTGTGAGTGGCTTGCTCCCACATGTGGGTGCACTAGGGGCTTGGTCAGCTGCAAAAATACATTTAACAGAGAAGAACAATTTTTGATTCATTTTTCTCTGGGATTTCAGTCTTTTTTGTGGCTTTTCAGCACTCAGCATTTTGAGTTCTGACATTTCATTAGGGAACCATCAGGAGAATCACTGCCATGTCCACTTATTCACTAGGCAGTCCTTTTTGTCTCTAAATAGCACTGTTCAGCATCTGTTACCATTCTAAAGCAATAAGCAACAGGCTCTAATAATTGTTAATTAGGAGTAAAGCTGCACCTAGGCCATAGCCAGAGGCATTAGCACTCACTGTTTTTGATTTGGTGGCATCATAATATGCTAGCACTTGAGCTGATGTAAGCATTTATTTTACATTGCTGAAAGATTACGCTTGATCATCTTCCTATGACTAAGTTGCCACTTTCTTTTAACAGGCCTGTTAGTGAACCTACTAAAGCAGACAGATTTGGTACAAAAGTGTACAATAAATTAATATTGCTTAGGGCTTGTCATAACTCAGTCACACAAGTTGAACATTTTAGGTCTGCTATTTCTCTGAATTTTCTTTCATCTAATCTGATTTGCCTACCACTTGCACTGCAACCAAAATACTGAAGCACTGTCTTTCAAAAGCAGTGCTTCCTGGTTAAGTTTTAAACCTGAAGCTTTTTTAACAATGAGGTTGGCATAATGGTTGAGGTGTTTACCTTACAGACACAAGGTACAATGTTTTATTCTAATGTGGGATAATTGGCTAGGCTTAAAATGGCCCACATGGGCAGTTAGCCTAGTATTAATCTATACATTTTCAATTCATTTTAAAACAAAGATCATGCAATTTTTTTAAAGATAAGTAGAACAAAAACTTAACTATTTACAGATGTCCACAACGAAAACAAACATAGAAAACTAAATCATTACAATTTATCAAGTAAATCACTTAATTTTGGCCAGAATCTAAGCTGTGAGTAATATTTGAATTTCTCAGTTTAGCAGTTGACATTTCCTTTTTGCAGGTATTTTTTTGCTAAATTAATGAATTTAATGAAAGAAACAGTAATTTTACATATCCAATCATTTGTGACTATTTTAATTGCAATAGCAAAAATGGACCAAATGAGAGGCAGCTGCACCCTAGGAATGAATCTGCAACTGGAGCACTAAATGAGATCAAGGAGTTAGGAATGATACAATTATCTGTCAACAAAGCTTGGCAAAATTTCTAAATTCAACCCAAATAGGAGTTACTATTTTACAATCCAATATCCCATGAAAGCAATCTGCTTTAGAGACTTTATTACACTTCAAACAGCTAATTTCCCATAGTTATATATTAAAGATGCTTTATGTCGAGTTAAAAAGCTCTGTGAAGAAATCTCCCCATATATATTTTTCAATAAAGAGAAGACATATATTCTCCCATAGATTTAAGAATTAAGCATTTATCTTTATCAGAAAAGGCCTTCTCATTAATCTTAGTGGAGTAATTACAAAATAATGAATCTGTGGTGCCAAACTCTTCTCTTATTTCATAGATTATTGATATATATGATTTATTCTTATTTGAGTTGCTTTTAATTCTGAAAAAAAAAAATTAAAATATCTTTGCAATACTTTTTGTTTGAAAATCCATGGAGATTTTGATTTTCTCACTAACGTATTTTTTACAAGATTGTATAGTCAACCAATTAATATTTTCTAAATAATGTCTTGCAAGAAGATAATCTATATTATGTGATTTATTTCTGATTAAGAACTAATGCCAAAAGATTAAATTTGCATATCTAAAGTTTAACATTTTGTTTATATTAAAAGTTCCCAAAAAACCCACAGTATTTGATACAAGAAACAATAAAAATAGTAAATCATGAACTATATAATTACAATTCATGAATGTTTTAAAAATTATAAGGATGTAATCAGTAAAGGTAGAGGAATAGTATGTTTTTCTTTTCATGCAAATATAAGTATTTCAAGATCCAGAAAAAAATTATTCCAAATTTAGAGAATGATTCTACAACATAGCTGTAATCATTTATTAATCTTTCATGAATGAATTTCCAAGTGGATTGGTAAGAGGAATTTTACCATAGAGATATTAAATTGAGAATTATGCATTTGGCATATAATTCAACATTTGGAAAATGTAACACATCTTCTTGCTAACTTTTAACATGCCAATCAAAAGATAGTCTTGGTTTATTAGGGAACCAAAGAAAATTAAGAAGAGTGGAATTTAATTTCTTAAAGATTTTTTAGGAGGGAGAATAATTATTGATTGTAGATAGAAAAGTATCTTGGTAGGATTATCATTTTTATTAAAGTAAGTCAATATTCCACTGTAAAACATGTTCCAATTAATAATTATTTTAGTAAGTGTCTATTAAATTGCTACCATTTACTAGTGAGTCTTTTACATTAGATTTAATTATACTTACAAGATAATTAATTTGTGCATTTTCCCAAATAAAATTCTTATAGTTTTTTAATTAATTATTAATGCTTATTAATAAGTAAAGTTACTGTTTTATTAGGGTTAAACATTAAACCTGATGCTTTTCCAAACTAATTAATAGATTTAGTTAAATTTTCTATTGAAGCTTCAAAATCATTATTTGTTATTAAAATGTCATCTGCAAATAAATTAATTTTCCAGAAATAACTTTTATCTATTAAGAATCCCTAAATGGTGGTATTAGAGCTAATAAAGTTTGTGAAATGTCCAGTTGCTAGAGCAAATAATACAGGTGGCAAAGGACAACCCTATTTTGTACCTTTTAATATTTTGAAAGGGCTTGACAGAAAAGAGCCAATTTAAATAAAAGAGAATGAGTTGCTATATAGATTCTTTATAAGATTCATAAAAATGTAGGGAAACTTCATATTGTTTAAGTGCTTTGAAGAAATAATTCCAACTAATAGAATCAAAAGCCTTTAATATATCTAGACTTATTATAGTTAGTTCTTTTTTGTTTTTATTAGCCAAATATATTAAAGGGAAGCTGTGGTGGTGCAGGGGTAAGCATTGTCACATCACAGCAAGAGGTTCTCTGGTTCAATTCTCAGCTGGAGCTCCATCTGTGTGGAGTCTGCATGTACTCCCTGTAGTCAAGTGAGTTTTAAAGACATGCAGGTAGGTGCAGGTATGTACCTTCTATGAAGGTTGGGCACCAGGCTGGCAACTTCACACCATAAAAACACCACTGCCAATCAATCTGTGGACTGGTGATCTGCTGTGGTGACCCCTAAATGGGCAATGCCAAAAGACATTAATATTAACCAAATCTATTAAAGTATTAAGACTAATTTTATTATCCTGAACCTTTCTATGTAGTATAAAACCAGTATGATCATCACTTATTATTCCTGACATTAGGTTCAGTCTTTTTGCAAGAATATATATACATATTTTATAATCAACATTTAACACTGAAATAGGATGGTAAGAAGAACATAAGTTAAAATATTTATTTAGTTTCAAGACAGGAGATATCAGAGAATATTTCCAGGAGGAGGAATGGTTGACATATATTTAACTTGTTCAAAAACTTTTTAAAGAATATTTAAGATTATTAATTTGATCTTTTAACTCCTTAAAAGAGAATGACTTATCGATTTTGGATCTTTGTTATTTGATTAATTTAAACGTTATGTTGTCTTTCAAAAAGTCATAGGTTATGTTATTGATTTCTAAGGCTTTCTCTTTGTTATTAATTTATTCATAATATTTCCTAAAGCATTCTAGTATATCCTTTAAATTAGTCACTTTTTATTTTTATCACCATGTTACTTAGGAAATTATTTATTTAATATGATTAGTATTTTTTTTAGTTCTAACAGCCAACCTGTGTATGCTTTTTGGTTTATTAAGTAAGTTTGTAATTTTAATGTTTCTAGATTTATTGATATTACATGAAGTACATCAAGATATTTCTGATTTAATATTTTCAACTCAGTGTTTGCCAAAGTGTCATAAGGTTTTAATTTGGATTTCAATATTAGAGTGGAAAGACATCAATTCCTTACCCCACTCTTTTTTTTTTACACATGTACCATAACGTTTTAAAGAATCCCAGAGAATTACTTCTGAAACCTCTCCATTATTATTAATTTCAATGTATTGCTCTATTTATCTTCTACACTATTCTTTAAAGTCTTTTAATTTTACTATATAAGCAGGGATTCTCTGATAGTAAATCAAATTGCTTTGCTTTAGTGTTAATGTAAATGTAATAGAATTGTGGTAAGATAAAGGACATGGAGTTATCAATACATCTTCAATTTTTGTAACTAAACTACAAGAATTAAAAACTTTATCAATGTTTGTCTGGGTACCAAATCTATAAGAATAATGTGTAAAGTTAATAAAGTTAATTGATTTAATATCATAGATATCTCACAGATGTTGAGAATTAATAAAATGATCTAAGGGTTTAGCTACTGAGGATAGCTTACAAACCGTATCAGTAGTTATGTCTTTACTAGAACGCATACAGTTAAAATCTCCAGCAATAATATATAAGGTTATAATATCCAAATATTTCTTAGCATCTTTGGCTCCAATTCTAAGTATCCAGGAAAAATTCACAAAAATATAAGTTTTTTGTCAATTTCTACTACTGCTAAACTCAACATGTCAACTTTGTCTGTATAGGTAGTTAATATTTTAGACATATGTAATGACGTTCTCCAAAGAATAAGAGAGAGAGCGCCTCTCTTTTTTGATTTAAAATGAGAGTTCACAGGAGTTGAATAATGTTTTAACATCAATCTATCTACATATTCACATAACTAATACATTTCTTGTAAGAAAATTATGTGAGCATTATGCAGTTTTAAATATTTGTTTATGCTACTCTTATTCAATGGATTATTAAGTCCATTGAAGATTAATGATAGACAGTCATATATTGACATTCATAAGAACATGAAAATGTATTGATTTAAGATGATTTAGCTTAAAATATAATAACCAAGTACTAATAATTGTTGTTATGGATAGATAGAAAAAAAAAACAAAAGCAACATTTCAAACTTATATATAAAGCTTACCAGCATTCTTTTGTCTCAAAATAAACTTGTTTGCTTTACCTTGTGGACTACCAGCATTTTTTACAACATCAACATACCAGTGGTTTTATTGTGGAGTTTTTTATTCGCACACTTCTGCAGTTTGGTCAGTAGTTTCTTTCATCCTGCAAACCACCATCCTATGCTGCCTAACTACACTTTCCCCTGCCACCACTTTACAGTCTCCAATCTCCTTCAGACTGGCCCTTCTGCATAAGGTATTATCCACCTGTGTGCATCTTCCTCCACTCTTGCATGTCACCCTATGCTCTTCCCTTTTGTTAAAATATGTATTCACCACTACCATGTCCATCCTTTTCGCAAAATCCACTACCATCTGACCTTCTGCATTCTTTTGCTTAACACCATACCTTCCCATCACTTCCTCATCCCCTCTGTTCCCTTCACCAACATACCTATTGAAATCTGCTCCAATCACTACTCTCTCACCCTAGGGTGCAGTCAACACCACTTCATCCAACTCACTTCAAAATTTTTCTTTCTCATCTATCACACACCCAACTTGGGGAGCATATGCACTAACAACATTCATCATTACACCATCAATTTCCAGCTTCATAAACATCACTCTGTCCGACACTCTTTTTACCTCCAAAACACTCTTAGCATACTGTTCCTTCAGGATATCCCCTATGCCATTTCTCCTCCCAAGCAGACATAATACAATCAATACAATCAAAAATTAAACTTCCTACTAAAATAGGATGTTATCTCAAAAACTAACAAAGTGTGTGTGTATAATTGCCTGTTACAGCTTTGCATCTCTCAGTTTCAAAACTGGTAGAATTGAGACATTCTCATTAATCTCTGGTGAGTCTGTAGCATTTATTTTAAGTTTCCAAAAAAGTTCCCTATACTCAAGACTCTTCTACCAGTCACCTCCTCTTGGGCAGGTATTAATTTTTCGGTACTTACATATTATTGCAACCAGATTGTGAATCTCTCGCAACCTGGTTCCAAATCGGTCATACTTTTTGAAATTTGAGACAAAGGATTCATTATCCTTAATATCATGAATTTTCAGTGATTACTAACCCAGATGCCATATTTTACTCTTCTGTTAATCGTTCTTGAGACGAGCTGAGTGTCGTGTGAAGAAAATGTACTGTCTAGTCATGATAGTCAGTTGTGAAGAAACAGCAAGGCTGTTTTTCAGCTTTCTGTTTAGAGTGTTCACATACCACATTGGCACTCAGGAGTGATATCATCTCTTTCCTGTGTTAAGTGACAGAAAGGCATTCTCTTACAAGTATCAAGTTTGTACACTTTTTTTACTCCTTTTTGGATGATGGGTAAACTGTCAAGCTTTTAAAGCCTTTCTGGGGAAGGGAATACACAGACAACATCAGTGCTTGAAATGAATATGTTGATTTGCTGTCACTGTATCTGTTTTATGGATCCACTGTTTTGTTAAACCACAAAGAAACACAGTTGTAAACATGCCCTAATTACACACTTTTCACATTTTATACATGTAGTCAGGTTGTTCTGTCACTGGGATTTGGAGTAATTACTACACTTTACATTGTTCTACTGGGTTCAGCATGTCACAGTCTCGTCCGCAGAACTTAAAATGAGGTTCGTTGCTGAAGGACATCAAGGTGGGAGAGGAATTTGGGGCTTACTACTGCTCCTGGGTGATCACCCAATGTCACACATAGCTGCTTAGTAGCTTTGCCAAGCCCTGCTAAGCCAGAAAGAGTCTTTTGGCCATAACTTTGATAATTATGACAGATTTGAGGGGGGGGGGTTAAACATTAGCTGTACGGCATCCACTTTCATGTGGCTTGCTTTCTGCAAGAGGAGAACTCATATGTGTTGCACTTGTCCTGTCACTTGCTTTTCACCAATTTTTCTCAACCACCGGGAAACTCTGAAAAGCACCACACACTTCAGTGACATACACACACTTCAGAACACAGTCTGTCCACATTTTTTGCAATGATACATGATTGGAAAACAGCCGCTCTTTCTTTTAAAAATCTGGTTGCAATAATACGTAAGTAACATTTTTTCTATTATGCTTAACCTGAATTTATCAAAGCCTGCATGTCTCTGTTTAAAAAAGGCATTGTTAAAACATTTTATACTCATGTCAGATGTGTTCAAATATTCTTTTCTTAAAAATTCTCTCAGTTTTCCCTCTATAGAAACCTGGGAAGGTGGAACATTTTGCTGCATATACAACAACTTTACTTAAACAATTACCATCTTGAAATTTGAGTGAAATACCCCGATCTTGCCTTAACCTTATACTATTGCCCTCACAAATATATAGGCAGTACTTACAGTGACTGCATTTCCCAGTTCTCTTAACTTTGATGTCCTTAATTGGATGTGTCTGTGTGTCATTTTCCAACATCCCTTCCAGATATTTAGATGTTTTATAAACAAAGTGAGGTTTATCACCTATAACAGATGGAATAGTAGAGTGAATTATTAAAATGCTCCAATTCCAGAAAAAGGTAAATGTACAGTGATAACAGTGAGAAATAGGAAAGATAAGCTATGTCCATATTTACAGGAAGCAGACACATAATGGTAGATGTGGATTTTGCGTCTATGCATGCTTGTAGTAAATACTGCATATGCTTTTTCGGATTGAAGGTGAGACTTTAGAAATGGAAACATCCCTCCATCCACCTATTGGAGGAAAAATATGGCCATCCTGATGAGTACAGGATCAAAGGTTACTGCTAGCAGTAGAACTTGCTTCAAAAAGATGTTCATATGGTAAAATTAGGGGATGGGATAAAGTGGTTTAGATGGGGACCATGCAGTCATTAAGAAGAAAAGAAAAATATAACTACATGTATTATCAGATTTTAGTGGACCTCAAGATCATCAAAATGTGACCAATGACTACTGCTTTCTTTCAGAGCTGTGCATGTAGGCCACAAGTATTTGAGACTTTCCAATGAAACAATGAAAAGTTGCACTCTGCAGATGCAAACAGAAAGTTCAGAAATGTCAAGTGCTCATGTCAAAATAAATGTTTATTTTGGCAGAGCTAGTACAAGAAAGTTTTCCCCCATTTATTTGCTGATATGGAGTTGTCAAGCATCAGACTTGACTCAACTCACTCTTGCTGATTTTTCCTTATAAGGAAACCCTGGCTTACACTTATCAAGGGTGTCAGAACATGTTAGAGATTTAGGATGCATAGCTAGGCTTAAAAAGGCCCTTGTAGTCATTAGCCTAGAAAACACCTATGAACCTATATAGATATAGATAGATATATACATATATATATATATATATATATATATATATATATATATATATATATATATATACATATATATTAGTATTGTGTGTTTTGAGATGGAAATTTTGAGCCTTCATCTTTATGGAACATTTTAATTCAAATGATGTTGTATTGCATCTACAAATGACAGAGAAGATAAAGCTTTGTATATCATACTTAGTAGCTGCTAATTTGCAAATAACTTGATCTATTAAGGTTGACTTTTTGAAACTAAAATGCTCCCAGGGCTATAAGTGCAGATAGAAGTTTGTTCCAAATCTGTCCTAAGTTGTTTCTGAAAACTGCATTGGCTGCTCCTCCTTAGTAATTGTTAGTTGTAATGATTTTTCTTGAATACATGAGTACATAATATCATGATTGGAAGACTCCCTGCTGATACTCATTCATGAATGCTAATCCTAACCTTAACCCTAACCCTGACACTGCCCGTAACCCCAACCCTACACATTACCTTATGAAATAAACCACTATTCTGTAAAAGTGTTTGCAGGTAGTGATATTTTGTGTGTGTGTGTGTGTGTGTGTGTGTGTGTGTGTGTGTGTGTGTGTGTGTGTGTGTGTGTGTGTGTGTGTGTGTGTGTGTGTGTGTGTGTGTGTGTGTGTGTGTGTGTGTGTGGGCATGTGTGCATGTGTGCCTGTATGTTTTTAGATGACTAACTGTAAACAGAAACAGTTTATTTTCCTTTTGTGAGCAGCTCATTGTGGGGTATGGATGGTATGTGTATGGCTTGATTTTGTATTATTAGGTCTGAGGAGTTTGCTTGTCGAGGAAAGTAGGTTTTGGTATTTTTTTCCCAAGCTTTTGACATTACGGAAGTTATGCATTTCTGATTAGTAACTGTAGTCATATAGATATAGATGTGGCTATTGATGCAGATAGAGATACAGATATAGTTATAGATGATATATGCATAACTATAGATGTGACTATAGATAAAGATATAGGATTGACTGACGAGTTGTAAAAAGTGCAACTTATGGAGCACAAGAAGTAGCTGACACAGCTAATTGGAAATCAGCTTCTCAAACATGCCAGTGTTGCCTTTGTGTGACATCTCATTACAGTGGAAATAAGGGACTCAGAGTTGGTATATACAATTAGCAGGGGATGAGGGAGAATGCAGTTTACTGCTGCTTGTCATTTTTTTTTTTCAAAAGGGTGAGCTTCAAGCACTTGTGTCTGATAACTTGTATTTCAATACATTGCTTTATCGATAAAGCAACATACACCACGATATACATGTCGATATAGATATATAGATAGTGAATTTCATTCAAGTCAAATTCTGATGAAGGAACATTTTCTACATACCCCAGTCTACATGGGAAAGTAGAACTCTTGAAATTGTTGACAAAAAAAAAAAAAAAAAAAAAAACAGTAAATCCATAAAATATTTCCAGCATCTAATCTGACCCCTGTTCCGGTCCCATTTGTACTTATACCTTCTGTCTTTTGTTATGAAAAGCATAATTGGTAGGATCTTCTTACAACCAAAATGCAAAATGTGAAATGGGTCTGATTGCCAGAATAAATTAATGCACTGTGAATATGTTTACATTGTAAACCATTCACAATAGATTTAAAGCCAGATGCTGTCCTATATACCTTGACCACACCCAGGAGAGTTCCATTTCCTGTGTTGTCCAAAGTAGAGGCAGAACTCAAAAGAAAGCAAGAACTTTGTGTAATAGAAAGCACAACTGATCTAATAGAATGGTGTGTGCCAATAAGCTTTAGTTATTAAAAAGATTGGAAGTGTTCAAATATGTATTAGTCTATAAAATGTTTATTGGTGATGTTGTCCAAGAAAGATTAATTCTTCCCACATTAGAAGATGGGTCTATATTATATCAGTGAACACTTAACTCAGCGAACACTGTATAATCAACCCAAATATGTCGAAACACCAAAATGCCGACCACACAATTTTTTTCCCCAGGGAAAAATTCCATAAAAATAAATAAATAAATAAAGTGGGAGGGGGGCTTCACCCATCCTCCCTACTTAAATATACCAATTCAGAGATCACCCCACAGTGGAGGAAATGACAAAGTCCCAAAAATGGCCCAGTAATCTTTTTCCCTAGGAAAAAAAATCACTCTTCCGTGCTCTCGGGATTTCAAAATTTTGAATAAAAATGGACGATTTAACAGCATTCGCTATTTTAAGCATTCACTGATTTAATAGGAACCCTTAGAAGGCATAGCACCTAAACTAGCACATGGTAAATTGTTTTCCTCATTAGATGCTTCCAGTCAATTCTGGCAAATACGACTAAAGGAAGAGAGATGAAAGATGGCAACCTTCATTTTTATAGTGAGAGAGTTCTGTTTCAAGACTGCGGTGGTGGTGCTGCGGTAGCGTTGTCACCTCAAAGTTAGACGTTGTCCGTTCGATTCTCAGTTAGAGCATCTTCTGTGTGGCGACATGCATGAATGGGCGTTCCTTCATTGAAGGTTGTGCGTTAGGCCCGGCAAGCCAGCAATTAAAACTCTACTGCCAATCATTAATGGACCGGAGTTCCGCTGTGGCGACCCCTAACCGGGAAAAGCCAAAAGACACAAACAAAGAGTTCTGTTTCAAGAGGCAGGTGTCAGGTATAACTTCAGTACTTTAAATCTTTGAGTGTAAAATAAGTGACTTACTGAAAGAGCAAGAATGTGCTGTTGCTGGAATAGATGATATGCTAGTGTTTGGGCCAAGTAAGGAAATGTGCAATCTCAGGTTGGAAGCAGTAGTCTAAACCACCAAAGCTTCAGATTTAAACTTTTGCTATCTGGTATTTTCTACCTGGACTCCCACACAATACAGATTCTTCACAAGAATAGAGTGTTTCATTAAATAAGATCTAGTAAGAAAAATAACTCATCTGATTCTTGCAACAGACAGTGGAGCAACTTAAAGTTTTAACTCATAAAAAATATTTCAGACACAGAGACCGTGGGTGATCCACAAATAATGGAAGACCTGAGATATAATACAAAGAGATAGTTAAGTATTAAGACTGTTGGTGGAATACAAAATACTTACAAATGCATAGCATGAATGAAGCTGATAGCATAGTAAACAGAGAATGACATGTGCTATACATATCATCTGGCAGAGTATTAAAATACTGTTTTAAAGAGCTATTAATCATTTGAAAGTTGGTAAGATACAGATAAAGCATCTGCAATTAAGTAAATGATGCTCCATTGCAATTCTATAAACAGAGGGTAATCCACATGCAAAAACATACTCAAATTGAAATACATATTTACACAGACCACACTTGTCTATTCATAAGTAAGGGATTTACAGATGTTTTTACACAAGGTATAACCAACTGCCGACAAAAACTAAATATCCCCATAACCTTTTGGTATTTCTTCAGAATACAGTTGTCCCAATGCTTTACTTGAAATGCAATTGTGAAATCTAATACCTGATGTGATGCCCAAAAGAGCTGGGCAATGCAACAAAACTGTAAGGCTAAACACAGGGAACATTGTATTACTAAATTATTAAAATGCAAATTATTTTTTCAGACATTTGACTGGAAACTATTAAAAATGATTATAAACTTTCTCTGAAAGAAATATATTTCTTTGAGTTCTATATAGATATTTATTTGCATATAACAACATGTTTTTACATTACTGTACTTATACTTTAATATAAGCTGTTGTCTTCTATGCTATATCAAACAGTTTAGAGGAGAAGATGCTTAAAACACCTCAATCTGCTGAACATCTGATGCTGTAATTACTCAGAATTACTTCACTAATTATTGGAAAATAGTATTAATGAGCAGATTTACCTCTTCAAAATGTTCTGCATTTGTTAATAAAATATGTAATTTTATTTTTTACTAAACTGACTTTTAAATCATTTCAGGCATTTTTCATCTCCCATTGGTATGATGAATACAAAAATTTGATCCACGCATTTCAGAATATGGCAATGGAAAGTACTATAAGCAAATTTTTAACTACACAATCATAGGATCATAGGATCGTAGGAGGTTACTAGGCTAATGGCCCTGGGGACCTTACAAGCCTAGCCAAGAGTTTATCCCCAAAACGAAACCTCAGTTAACACTTGTCACCCCTGTCAATGAGGGACACAGGTGGAGCCCCTGGGACAAATTTGTGGTTTCCCATCCACTTATCAAGGTTGCACTTGAAGAGGGTTAGTGAGGTACTCTGTTTGACGTGTATAGGAAGTCTATTCCAAGATGGGGCAGCCTCTGGGAGACAAACCTGTCTCTCCAGCAGGTTTTGTTGATGTCACTTATTAGATTTAGCCCTTTCCAATGGGTAATGTGCGAGGAGTCAGAGATTGCCTTGTAGGTGAGACACAGAGCACTTCTGAGGAATCCGTATGATACCGAGTAGAATGATACCAAGTAGAATGATAGTGATTTGAGCCTATCCACATAGGACAGGTGTTGGAGGCCATGGATTCTCTTTGTGAGGTTTTTCTGTGTTCTTTCCAGTTGGTGCAGATGTTTGGAGAGGTACATACCAAATAGGGTGTCATACCCAATTATTGGTCTAATGAGGGAGGAGTATAGAGAGGTAATAACATCCTTTTTTCTGGATGCAATCTCTTTACTTATGAGAGTAACCAAATAAAAGGCTTTTCTGACCACTGCCGCTACATGATGGTTGAATGTGAGATTGTTATCAAACTGATTACCCAGGTCTCTCACCACAGGTTGTATGTTTAAGGTGTTTCTGTTGATGTGGTAATCAGTAGGGATTGTGTTTCTGCTGAATAGTATAATGATATATATTTTATTGCATATAGCTTGAGGCCATTACTTTGGCACCAGTCATTAGGTCCTCTGATACCCTCTTGCAGTATGTTAATATCATTTGGGGAGTCAGTGACAGCACCCAACTTACAGTCATCTGCAAACTTGGTCAGCCACAGGCCTTTTATCTTTGCCTGGACCTCTGAGAAGTAGATGCCAAACAGTAGGCATCTGAGGAAAAATCCCTGGGGAACTTCACAAGTGATGGATCTGCTTTTCAGAGGTGGAGGTACCTATTTTGACCTGGAGGGATTTGTCAGTGAGCCAGTTGGCCACCATCCTGACGAAACAGAGATTTTGTGTTAGTTTTTCAATGATGCCCAAGTGGGGGATTGTGTCAAAGGTCTTGCCAAGTCATGGTAAGCTGTATGCGCTGACTTTCCCTCATCCAGGGCCTTGGTGACAGTCTCAAAGAAGTCAACCAGGTTCAATGGGCAAGATCTGCCCTTGACAAATCCAAACTGGGTGGGGTCAAGTGCTTGAAGATTGTCTATGTCCTTGTTTATGATCCATAATAATATGCTCCATGGCTTTACAGATCAGACTTGTCCAGCTAATAGGGTGATAGTTTCCAGGTAAATAGTTTATAGTTTATAGTTAAATAATTAGTTTGTATTGTCCCTTTTAAATTTTTGTTACTTAGGGGGAGTGGCTACTACCATGTGATGCACAAAGGGAGTCTTCAAAAAGTGTTCTCTGTTTGATTTTAATTTGTTTGATGAAGTTCTTTTGTTAAGGACGAAAGCGCTTACCAGCTTTCTTTTGTCTCACAATAAACGTGCTTGCTTTACCTTGTGGACTACCAGCATTTTTTACAGCATCAACATACCAGTGGTTTTATTGTGGAGTTCTTGGTTCGCACACTTGTGCAGTTTGGTCAGTGGTTTGTAGGATGACAGTGGTGATCAAGAAGAAGAGGAGGAGTGTGAGGGCAGCACTAAGGATCAAATGGTGGAAACTGAAAAAGGGTAATTGTGAGGTGGAGGTCAGGGAAGAGTTAAGACAGGCACTGGGTGGCAGTGAAGAGTTACCGAATAGCTGGGTAACTACAGCAGAGCTAGTAAGGGAGATGGCTAGAAAGGTGCATGGTGTGACATCTGGAAAGAGAAAGGAGGACAAGGAGACCTGGTGTTGGAATGAGGAAGTACAGCAGAGTATACAGAGAAAGAGATTGGTGAAGAAGAAGTGGGATTTTCAGAGAGATGAAGAAAGTAGACATGAGTATAAGGAGATGAGGTGCATGGCAAAGAGAGAGGTAGCGAAGGCTAAGCATAAGGTGTATGAAGAGTTGTATGAAAGGAGGGACACTAAGGAGGGAGAAAAGGATCTGTACCGATTGGCTAGACAGAGGGACCGAGCTAGTAAAGATGTGCATCAGGTATCGGTGATAAAGGATAATGAAGGAAATGTACTCACAAGAGAGGAGAGTGTGTTGAGCAAATGGAAAGAGCACTTTGAGGGGCTGATGAATGAAGAAAATAAGAGAAGGTTGGATGATGTGGGGATAGTGAATCATGACATGCAGTGGATTAGCAAGGAGGAAGTAAGGATAGCTATGAAGAGGATGAAGAATGGAAAGGCTGTTGGTCCAGATGACATACCTGTGGAAGCATGGAGGTGTTTAGGTGAAATGGCAGTGGAGTTTTTAACTAGATTGTTTAATGAAATCTTGGAAAATGAGAGGATGCCTGAGGAATGGAGAAAAAGTGTTTTGGTACTGATTTTTAAGAATAAGGGTGATGTGCAGAGCTGTAGTAACTACAGAGGGATAAAACTGATCAGTCACAGCATGAAGCTATGGGAAAGGGTAGTGGAAGCAAGGTTATGAAGGGAGGTGATGATTAGTGATCAGCAGTATGGTTTCTTGCCAGGAAAGAGCACTACAGATACGATGTTTGGTCTGAGACTGTTGATGGAGAAGTACAGAGAAGGTCAGAAGGAGTTGCATTGTGTCTTTGTGGACTTAGAGAAAGCATATGACAGGGTGCCTAGAGAGGAGTTGTGGTATTGTATGAGGAAGTCGGGAGTGTCAGAGAAGTATGTAAGAGTGGTACAGGATATGTACGAGGGTTGTGTGACAGCAGTGAGGTCTGCGGTGTGAGTGACGACGCATTTAAGGTGGAGGTGGGATTACATCAAGGATCAGCTTTGAGCCCTTTCTTATTTGCAATGGTGATGGACAGGTTGACAGATGAGATCAGACAGGAGTCCCCGTGGACTATGATGTTTGCAGATGACATTGTGATCTGTAGTGAGAGTAGGGAACAGGTGGAGGAGACCCTGGAGAAGTGGAGATATGCTCTAGAGAGAAGAGGAATGAAGGTCAGCAGGACTAAGACAATATATGTGTGTGAATGAGAGGGAGGATAGAGGAATTGTGAGGATGCAGGGAGTAGAGGTGGCAAAGGTGGATGAGTTTAAATACTTGGGATCAACAGTTCAGAGTAATGATGAGTGTGGAAGAGAGGTGAAGAAGAAAGTACAGGCAGGGTGGAGTGGGTGGAGAAAAGTGTCAAGAGTGATTTGTGACAGACGAGTACCAGTAAGAGTGAAAGGGAAGGTCTACAAGAGGGTAGTGAGACCAGCTATGTTATATGGGTTGGAGACAGTGGCATTGACAAAAAGGCAGGAGTCAGAGCTGGACATGGCAGAGGTAAAGATGGTAAGATTTGCACTGGGTGTGACGAGGGTGGACAGGATTAGGAATAAGTATATTAGAGGGTCAGCCCAGGTTGGAAGGTTTAGAGACAAAGCCAGAGAGGCAAGTTTATGTTGGTTTGGACTTGTGCTGAGGAGGGATGCAGAGTATATTGGGAAAAAGATGCTAAGGATGAAGCTGCCAGTTAACCAGAAAAGAGGAAGGTTTAACATAAGGTTTATGGATGTGGTGAGAGAGGACATGCAGGTGGTTGGTGTGACAGAGCAGGATGCAGAGGACAGGAAGAAATGGAAACAGATGATCCGCTGTGGTGACCCCTAATGGAAGCAGCCGGAAGAAGAAGAAGAATATTATGTCTGCATTATGTAGTTTTATGTATGTATTTATTTTAGCACATTGATATGGCAAGTGTTGGTGCTTATAATATAAACAGATGTGACATTGCTTTAAATGAGTACACCAACATTAATTGGTCAGTGTAGGGATGTTGTTTTTACCATTTTATCTGTAGAAGTTTTGTATTTCACAAAATGAAAGCACTTAACCATTAAATACTGGATTTTATTTTCAAGTGGGCTTTTATCTGTTTTAGTTTGCACTACACACAGAATTCCTGTTTTTTTAATTTGTTAGTGTGCATTCACACCCATTTTCACAAGTTATAAATGAATGGGGATGCTAGCTGGGCACGACTATCAGGTACTGATGTTGTGGAAGTGTGATAGTAGTATTGATTTATGAAGGCATGAGGGTCTCATGGCTTCATATTTGACTACCAATACTACATTTACAGTCAGTGTGTGATGATAAATATAGCAAAATGCTTCTTATAATGGTATTAAACACTTTGATTTTTTATTCAACTTTATGAAGAGCTTTTTTGTCATCAGCTTTAAGTTGAAAGAGTGCCAGGCACAGGGCAACAGATAACTTATTAACTTCTGGTCAATGAAATTGGAAGTTCACTCTATGTAGTTCACATTAATAATTGGATTCAGGCAAGAAACATAATTAGCATGTCAACAGCACCAGTTTGCAGATCAAGACCAGGAAACACATACTTCACAAAACCAGTGTGTCATGCAATCACAGCCCTTAAGGTAAAATAACATGCCCAACATACTAGTAATAGGTGACTCTATAATTAGGCACACTGACGTCCCACTCATTAGGCTGAATAAGGAGAAGATTACTGTTAGCTGCCTGTCTGGTGCCAGGATCCGCCACATAACAGAAGCACTCAGGTCACTCCAGAACAAGTGCAAATATGACTCTGTCATTGTCCATGTTGGTGTGAATGACCTGAGCCATACCTCCCTGGACTACATGAAAAGAGACATGGAAGAGCTGTCTGATCATGTAGCCCAGGCTTGTATGACCCTGACCCTGAGTAGCATCCTGTCCTCACCAAGAATGATACCATGGTATAAAGACAAAAAATTCGATTTCAACAACTGGCTAAATTTCTGGTGTCATTCAAAGGGGATCCAGTGTCTGTCTGTCTGGGATGACATGTTCGACAAGCCACGCTTCTTCGCTAGAGATGGCTTGCACCTGTCACCCTTAGGCTTTTAAATACTGGCCAAGGCTCTTGCCACCCCCATAATGCCTTTTTTAGGCAAGGCTCAAAAGACAAACCCATCACCGTAAATAGCACAAGTAGCAAAAAACTGAGGGTAATGCTACTCAATGCCAGAAGTCTAAACCTCAAAATGCATGGACTCGGGCACTCCTCAGTATGGAGAAAATCGATATATGTGCAGTAATAGAAACCTGGTTTAAGGCTCCAGAGAGCACCCCAGCACTACCAGGATACAACTCATGCCATACATTTTGGCCACAGAATCCAAACTGAAATACAAAAAGCAGGGGCGTATCCATATACATCAAGGATACCCACACCTCCAGGTTAGTGGCACAGCATGATGCTTCAGAGATCATCCACATGTAACTAACAACGAGCAAAACTGCAATTCAAATTGTAGCTTGCTACAGATCACCCACCATGTCCCAGGACACCGATTCTGTGTTTCTGGAAACACTGGGAAACATAAAGGTCCTACCAAATACCCTAATATTGGGTAATTTCAATTACCCAAACATTAACTGGGAGAACTACTCATGTACTAACTCCCTTGCCCAACATTTCCTAGAATTTATAAACTCAAATGCCCTGGTTCAACTGGTCAACACTCCCACCAGAGGTGACAACATAATGGACCTGGTCATCACCAATATGGGCGACCGGTGTTCTACATCAGAAGTCAACCCCTAGCTGGTTAGATCCGACCATAAACAAATCACTTTGGATATCCACATTCTGCTCCCACCCCCAGACAAGAAAACCACTGTGAAAAACTTTTCAAAAGCAAACTTCACGTTACTTATGACCGAGGTGGAAAATTTCAAAGCCCCCATGCTGAAGGATAATGCTGTTCAAGCTGCAAAATCCTTTACTAATGCATTCTACGGGCAACTACAAGAATGTATGGATCATGCCATCCCAAGCAAAACCAAGACTCACTCCTCCAAGAAAAGGAAACCAGTCTGGCGGACTACTGGCATAAACAAGCTATACAATAGAAGGAGTAAACTAGTACAGAAAAGAGTAAAATCCCAAGAAGGGAAGACATCCCTGATCAGTATCAGCAAGAAACTATGATCCCTCATAAAATCATCCAAGGTGAGCTTTGAAAGAAAAATTGCCAAGGACTCCAAAGATAACCACAAGGCATTCTTTAGCTATGTCAAGAACCTAAGTGGCAATGCTCAGATCTGCTCGGTGTTAGTGCAGAATGTCACAAAATACACTGAACCGACCAATATCGACAACATCCTGGCAGACAGGTTTAGTGCAAATGTCACCCCCCTCTCACCCCCAAAAGGGCCCATAACAATACCAGAAGAATGTAGAGTCCCTAAAATCACAGACACTCAGGTTAAAACAGCCCTCTCCAAAGCCAAAAACACAGCATTAATGGGACCAGGTGGTGTCCCAGGCTGTATCCTACATGAGCTCAAAGACGAACTAACCCCTCACCTAAACACACTGTTCAAACTCAGCCTCTCCACAGGCTACATACCCATAGAGTGGTGCACAGCAACAGTTATTCCACTCCACAAAGGTGGAGCCACAACAGACCCCAGGAACTATCGCCCTATAAGCCTGACTAGGTTGGTCTGCAAGGCTATGGAGCATATCATCATGGAACTCATTAACAGAGACATTGGGAACCTCCAACCACTGGACCCTACCCACTTCAGCTTTGTTAAGGGCAGATCATGCATCCTAAACCTGGTGGACTTCTTTGAGACAGTTGCCAAGGCTATAGCTGAGGGAAAGGTGGTACACACAGCCTGCCTAGACCTCGTTAAGGCCTTCAACTCCATTCCCCATCCTGTTATTATAGACAAGCTCACCATCCTGAACATAAACCCCTACATCACAAGATGAGTTGCCAACTGGCTCATGGACAGAACCCACATGGCGAGAGCTGTGAGAGCTAGGTCCGACTCTAAACCGGTTACAAGTGGCATTCCCCAGGGCTCATTCCTAGGACCCCTCCTGTTCAGCATATACTTCTCAGAGGTACAGGCAAGCACAGGAGGACTATGGCTGACCAAGTTCGCAGACGACTGCAAACTAGGAGCTATAACTGACTCTCCGGCTGACACAGAAATCCTCCAAAAATGTCTCACTGAGACAGATACCTGGTGTCAAAATCATGGCCTCAAGCTAAATGCCAAATGTGCCTAGTCATCCCCTTTGGAAAAAAACAAAGTTCCCACAAAGTACCACATAGGTGGTACTCCCCTAAATACAGAAGATGTAATAAGGGATCTGGGGACCCAAGTAGATAGTAATATCACCTTTGATAATCACATTGCCAAAGTGGTTAGAAAATCCTTCTATGTGGCCCACCTAATCACAAAAGGGTTCGCATCCAGATCAAAAGAGGTCATTGTGCCCCTCTACTCATCACTCATCAGACCCATCATAGAGTACAACGCCCCATTCGGGATGTATCTTACAAGACACCTGCAACAGCTGGAAAGACCACAGAAGTACCTCACCAAGAGGATCACTGACCTCAAACAGATGCCCTATGCAGCTCGACTGAAGAAACTAAACTCAGTTGCATACTGCCTACTCAGAGGTGATCTCTACCTGACATACAAGGCCATGTCCAACTCAGAATTGATGGACATGCTCCACCTAAAGAAAACCTTATCCCCTCAAGCTATACGCTCTAGGGATCTAAACCTCACAACAACAATAAATAGGATGTGCTGGAGGGATGGATTCCTGTCCTAGAGACTTCCCATGCTTTGGAACAAGATCCCAATCTACATTAGGCAGAGCTCCTCGCTAACACTCTTCAAAAGAAACCTTGACGAGTGGATGGGAATCAGAAAGTTTACCTCGGGGATCACTTCAGTGGCTCTGCCAGATAGAGACACAGGGAACTAATCTAAGGGGGTGGTGAAAGCCAACATATTTGGCTAGGCTTATAAATGCCTTTGGGCAGATAGCCTAGTACGTACCTATGAACCTATGAACCTATAAGACATAAGGTATGGAGACGAGGCCTATAAAAGGAGTAAGCAGACCATAGAAAAGCTAAGGAAAGGAAGTTAAACAAATACAGTTAAAAACATTGCATGAGTAGATTGCAATGGACACATCAGAAAATAAAACAAGGCAGTGCAACAGTCATCATTTAAATTAAGGTTTACATTCCATTCAGTCATGCACATTTTGCACCAAATGCTACAAGAAATCTGTCCCTCTTATACACAGATTTCTTCAAAAACTGACGTGATGTTTAAATTCTTCATTGTGCTGCTGTTGGTAATTAATAACTGTTTTGTTGTGTGACAGCATGATTGATATACCAGTAACTGGTGGATTATCTGTAATTAACTTACACACACACACACACACACACACACACACACACACACACACACACACACACACACACACACACACAAACACACGTACATATACATTAAGGACACAGTCTCCTGCAGCTCACTGGTACAGCTTGTCTTAGACGTATAGCCCACAAACGTAAGCAACACTGCATTTTCTGCTTAGGCTTGGATATGTACTCTGTAGTCCACTGTGACTGCATCTTGTCATCTACTGAAGATGCTTCATCTGATATGTTGATCTTATGATCAAGCTCTGTGATGGGAAGTACATTGTCTTAGTTCAGTTTTAATAAACGGAGTGCACCAAGTGCAAACAGCCTGTACAGCACTGTGATGTAAGGTGCATTCATTGATATATTGGGTAAAACTGTATTGCCATTTAACTTACATATCCTTAGAGGCACCTTACAGGTATGGCAGCTGCTTATAAAAGCAGGTTACTGTTTTTTTTTCCTTTGTTTAGTATCAAGAGTGCAGTGGCTTGCAATGGCTTTATGGGGAGATGAAACTGTGTTCTGCTTTATGAAGACTGTCTCATGGGTGCTCAAATACATGTTGCTGCTGACCTGTAACTACACTGTGTCGCAGTACTGGTTGTAGGTGCATTTGGAACTTGTTTACTACTACTTTGACTTGCTAGTAATTTCTTTCAAACCATGGGTGGGGATCTCAGTAATTCAAGGGCTGCTTTACATTTTTTCTTCTTTATCTTTGTTCTTGAAATTTAAAAAAGATTTCCCATTTATATAATTACAGTACTGCTAATGTACTGTATATCTATACACAGGGTTCTAGTGGAAGTTACGAGCTTTGCTAGTTATACAAGAATGGTATTATATTGTCAAACCCATGCTATTAGCCAGGCACTGGTCATCTTATAAAGTGCATTGGACACATCTATTCTTTTCTTTTCCTGTTTACATGGAGTCATTCATTGTTGGAAGCTGTTAAATTCTAACTCCATTAATTTAAAAGTTTTATGGTCTAGAATTTAGAATTACCTCTAGAATTACATGCATTGATTTATGGTCCTATTCTAAACTTACAGGCTCGTGAGTTCATAGATAATTGCTAGGCTACTGATCTGTGAGGATCTTTAGCAGCCTGGCTATGCATTCCCACTGTGTTTCTAGCCTAATAGCTCAATGTCCAGGCCCCTATATTTTGCGAAGGTCTGGTATAACCTGGGAGAAATAATCCATTATTATTGTGTGAGAACTCTTTGTGTAGTAAATATGAATAACCGTAATGCTAGAACAGGTATTTAAATATTCTTCCTTGTTCATAAGGGAAAAGGGTACCAAACCAGGAGTGAATTTATGGTTTCCCATCCATGCATCCTGGTTTATCTTGAATAAAGTAAGAGATGCACTTAACTTCACATGGAGAAAAAGGTTGTTCTAGTGAAGTGGTATTATGTATAGAGACATATTTATTCCTCCAGCATGTTCTGTTTAAGTTCCAATAAAGATTGAGGTCTCCAGATTAGTTGCTTCTGCCACTATTGGACTTACAGATGTGTAGAAGGTCTTCAAAGATGGAGTCAGTGGAAGATCAGCATGCAAGGCAGAGATCTCCCATTAGCTGCCTGCAAGACACTAAGGAGAGGTACAGGGATTTGAGTTGGTCATAGTAGCTTTTGTAATTTTGTAATCCACACTAGCACCTCTGCCAGGCAAAGCAATAAAGCCACGGATAAAATCTTCAGTGAACACTCATTTATTTAGTGGATTCCAACAGTTGAAGAACCAAGTCTTGGTTTCTCTGTTTGTTGCAATGCTGCTCAGAAAGCTCCAGATGGATTTTCCTTGAAATGTAGTAATGTTGTGAACTGGAGTTGTTCTGGAGCATGGCCCACATCTGATGAAGTGTATCAAACAGAAATGGAGACCTTAAGATGTTTATGTGTTTTGTGTTAGTGCTGGTGATTCTACAACTGTTGGAATCCTCTAAATAAACAAGTGTCCACTGAAGATTTTTATCTGTGGAGTTATTGATTTGCCTGACAGAGGTGCTAGTGTGGATTACTGGTCTTTGTGCTTTTGTAATTTTGTCTCTTGTTTGTCTTGATGAGAAAATATCTTCACTCAAGGTAAATCAGGTGCTTGGACTGGCATACCATATGGGGCATTATATTCAATGATTGGCCTAACAAGTGCAATATACAATGTAATTATCACCTCCCTAGATTTGGATGCCATACCCTCACTAATAAGTTATGTTATAAAGAAGAACTTCCTAACAGTAGTCAACATATAGTGGTCAAGCAACAGTTCATTGCCTATGTATGTTCCCATGTCCCTCACTGCTGAGTCAAATTTCAGGGGAATGCTGTTATAGTGATATTTGCAGCAGATATCTTGCTAGCTTGCCGAAGGATGCAATTAAACACTTTCTCGTGTTTTGTTTCAGGCTGTGATTTTTGACACCTGCAATTTGTATGTGACAGTCCTTCCTGAAGAATTGTGATGTCTTCTAGAGAGTTTATGATGGCACAGTGTTTAATGTCATTAGCAAACTTTGTCAGCCATATGCCCCCAACATTTGCCTTGACCTCTAAGAGGTAGATGCCAAAAAGGAGTAGCCCAATGACTGAGTTCCAGGGTACACAATTAGTGACAGGGCTCTTGATAGAGGTACATCCATCCACCCACCCTAATTTCTTGGACTTTATTTGTGATCCAGTTTGCCATCTAACAAGTTACACAGGGATTTAAATTTAGTTGGATAAGTTTATTAACCATGCCTAAATGAGAGGTAGTGTTGAATGCCTTTTCAAGATCCAGATATGCATTTTGAACAGTTTTTCCACCTTATCCATTGCTTTGGTGACCTTCACGAAGACGTCAACCAGGTTGGGTAGACAGAATCTACCTTTTACAAAACCAAACAGGCTCAGGTCAACATTTTGTAGGTTGTCTTTATCTTTTTTAATTCTATAGTGATCCTTCCAATAGCCTTACAGATGGGACTGGTCAGGCTTATAGGTTTGCATTTGCCTGTATTGGGTGACATCTCACGTTTGTGAAGGAGGTTGATCATTGCAGTCTTTCATTCATTTGGTACAAACCCTATTTGAAGGCTAAAAATGAAAATCCTCTGTAGGGTTTTGACAGGTCATGCTTTAGGCTGACCATTAGTGATACATGTATGTTATATGACCCCACAGAAGCAGCATACCTGGACTTGGATAGTGCATTTAGGACTTTTCCTGGAAGATTTGAGAGGTTAGGTGTAGAAAATGATAAAAGGTCTGGATAATGGTTGGGGGACTTGAAGCTAGAGCTAAATTTATCTGATAGTGGATTGGCTATGTCTTCAGGCTGAGAGTAGATGATATTGTTTACTATTTGCTCAGTACAATTTTGAGCATTATTTCTGAGATTTCTGACATAGTTAAAAAAGGCCTTTTGATTGTCTTTTGCCTTAATTGCTATTTTTACCTCTACATTTATTTTCTCAAAGACTGAGAGGCATGCTGTGCGTATATATGCATATGTGTGTGGTGGTGGGGTGTGGGAAGGTGAAGAGTTTAGGTCACCAGAGGGGCTGGCCTTACTTTGAAAGGAAAGATACTAGTAGGTCATGGTATTACCATGTTCTTATTAGGTATTATGGTTGCCATACATTTTGCTACATAGTGACATCTGATGTCTATATATATTGGTATGCTAATGGGCTACAGTATTGGAAAAAAAGTTAAAGCTGCCTTCACTTGAACTGTCTGATCCTTAATATGTGTTCCCTCATAAGTCTCGTACCACAGCCAGCAGAGCTAATATATATTTAAAGGGAAGACTGTGGTGGAAAATCCTCCAATTATTACAGGCCAGGTTTAACCATACTTCTTTGTAGAATGCAAGAGAACTGCTCCTTTGGCATACAGGGCAGATAACTTTAGTGATGGGATATTGAAATGATAGAAGATACATATCAAGCAATATACCATGGCTCATCAAGCTTGATCATTCTTTCATGTCTACCGAAAAGCAGCTGACATTGCTACCTTTGCTATTCAGGTATTTAGGAAGACACTGAAACTGTGTGCTAAGTCCAAGTTTTGTTTTTCTTTTTCTTTTTTAGATCAGTCAGGACTTGTTATGCGACTTCTGTCAAATTTGACAAGCCCTTGTTGTCAAATGTTCCCTAACCGAACAAGTATGCTTGCTCACCTATATTTTATGGGTCCCAGGCAATAACACTTTTTACTCATTTTTGCCAAGGTCTTTCAAAGGATGAAAGAAGTGGAAATCCTACTCAGGTGTATTTCTTACCATTTGACATTATTTCTTCAGCTTGTGATGATGCAGTATTTAGATATGTTTCTTTCATGCCCTGTGGCAAACTCCACATTATGAAGTGAATTGAAGGGCCACTGTATAAAAGATACCATACCTTAGCATATACAGGATGTCAGAAAATAGTCTACATTGTACAGATCTAGTCTGACCTCAGTATAATGTTAAAGGCCCAGCATCTATCAGCAGACTGTTATGACATTTATAATATCATTTTTCATGATGCAATTCAAAGATCAGGTTCAGTTGGATGAAATGGAAACATTTTTCTAGAATACTAGGATGTGTTAGCACTTTTGAGGAAAAATGAATGCAATAATTGAATGAAGACTTGTTATCACCAACTGAAACACTTCAGGTTTGTTATAGTTTAATTTCTCCATGTCTTTTGGGTAACTAATACCATGATGGGAGCCCCATTCCTAAGTCAAAGTATAATTAAAGTTCATGAAATTAGTATTGATTCTAACATTGATGTTAGCCAAAAGTGGTCTTCTCAGCCTATTTTCCCACATTTTTAATGGACTTTGTGAACCAATGTGTATGTAATCCACTATCGTGGGGTACCATTATTAATCTTTCATCTTTTAGGTTCACAGGTTCATAGGTATATACTAGGCTACTGACAACCAGGGCCTTTATAAGCCTAGATGTGCAATCCAACCCATTTGTGTCCCTATGTATCATGAACATTTAATAGGAGGTTGTATGTTAGGGAGTTTCTAGAGGTTATGTGGGGGAGTATGTTAGCTTGGGTACTACTGTCTGCCTCTGTTTATCATAGACATCAGGGCCAGGACCCTGGGTGAATTTCCAATGTCCTATCCATTGGTCAAGGTAATGTTTAAATAGAGTTAGGGATAAGTTGTTCATTGCATGGATGAGGAGCCTGTTCCAGATCATGGGGATCCTCTGAGACACATATCTGTTTCAACAGCATGTTTTATTTATGTCACAGGCACAATTTAAATCTTTGGAGCTAGTAGTTCTGATGCTGTTCACTTTACGGATGTGCAAAAGGTCCATCAGAGCTGGATCTGCACATTCTTTGTATGGTAGGCATAGATAACCACTTAGTAACCTATAGGAGAGAGAATTAGAGATAAGACTTTAAGGCAATCCATATAGGACAATGTATTTGTAACCTGGATTCTCCTGATAAGGAACATCTGTGGGAGTTCCAACTGCTGGACAGGTACATGCCAAAGGGGATATTATGCTCATTGATGGGTCTGACAAGGGACAATCAAAATGGAACTATGACTTCCATGGTCTTGGATGCCATGCCCTTACTTATAAGTTGGGTAACACAGAATTATTTTCCTCCTACCTTTGCAACATGTTGATCAAAGGTCCGGTTACTGTCTGCATATTCCCTCCAAATCTCTGACTACTGGGTCAGCTCTTTGGGGTGTCTTACTGATGGAGTAACTAGCCTAGGTAACAGTTTGTGCAAAAGGCATTATAATGCATTGCTTGATAGTGAGTTTTAATCCATGATTTTGGCATCAGTCACCCGTGTGTTTTAGACCATCTTGTAAGATGTTTGTGTCATGGGGGAATCTATGATAGCTCCCAATTTGCAATCCTCTGTAAACTTGGTCAGATAAAGCCCCTTGACTCTAGTCTTTACTTCCTAGATGTAGATGCTAAATAGGTGCAGTTTCAACATGGAGCCCTGAGGTGTTTTGCTGGTGACCGGTCTCTTAGTAGTGGTGGACTCACCAATACTGACAGCTGGATGCAGAGGCTCCAGGATAAAAAAGTGCCCAATCCTGGTAGGCGCACTCAAGACAGAGAAACATTCATGCAATGGAGTTAGGTTAGACTCAGGTGGAAGGATGGCTCCCCTGTAGTAGAATGAAGCTGTATTCCACAAAATCCACAAAAACTGATAGGCCAAAAAAGAGCCATAAAGATGGCAGAGTGGACTTTTGAGGATAAGCAATGAGTTATACATTGTTGCTGTTATGAAACTGGGAAACCTATTCTAGCCCTAACTTGCTAGTGCAAAAGTTCCTTGGCTTTGTTAACTCAAATGTCCTGGAACTGATTGTCCATCCCCTAACAAAGGAACAAACATTCTGGATCTGGTCCTCACCAACATGTCAAATAGATGCACTGCCACAACTGTCGGACCCTCATTAGTTAAAACTGATCAGAAATCAGTCACTTTGGAGCTAGCACTTACACCAGAACTCACAAAGTGTGAAAACAGACTAAACAACTTCACCAAGGAAAACTATACCCTCCTAGTTGAAGGTATAAATGCATTCCAAGCCCCACCTCAAGCTGGAAGTGGTAACTACATTGAAGCTTACACTAAAGTCCTGTACAATAACCGGCATAAGTGTATAAACTTGGCTGTACCATAAAGAACCAAAGCCAGAACCCCAAGTAAAAGCAAGCCACAAATATTACAATAAATGCAAAAAGTTGCTGTCCAAAAATACAAATGCAGTACCCCAACAATGGACAACAGACAAATGTCAACTTGCCAAATCCTCCAAGGGCTCCTTTGAGAGAAACTTAGCAAGTACAGCCAAGGATAACCATAAGGCCTTTTACAGCTACATCTGTAGCCAAAGGGTAGAACCGAAGCATGTGCAAAACTAGTGGTCAATGGTATCATGCACACACTGACCCCATGGAGAGAGAGCAAACCTGCTAGTGGATAGGTCTTGTGAAAATTTCACTCCCTTATCCCCTCCTAACTTACGACAAACATTCCACCAAACTCCCTTACACCCTATATATCTGAAGAGCAGGTCCTCAAATCCTTGAACAAGGCAAACAGCACAGCCTCTATGGGACCAGACAACATCCCAGGCTGTCTTCTAAACCAGCTAAACCATGAACTAGCCATCACCATTAAGTACCCTTTTCAATCATAGCCTAACCACAGGCTTTGTTCCTGTGGAATGGAGAACAGCAACAGTTATTCCCCTCCACAAAGGTGGCTTAGCAACAGACCAGGGAATTACAGACCCATAAGCCTGACCAGTCTCATCTGTAAGGCCATGGAATGTACCATTATGGACCTCATAAATAAAGACATAGGTGACCTCCAGACCCTGGATCCTACCCAATTTGTCTTCGTGAAGGGCAGAGCTTATTTGTTAAATTCAGTGGATTTCTCTGAAAATGTGACCAAGGCTATTGACCAGGACGAATATGTGCACACAGCATACCTCGGCCTGGCAAAGACTATTGACACAATCGCACATTCAGGCATTACCGAAAAACTTAGCAAACTAAATGTAAAGCCCATTGTTGTAACATGGGTTGCCAACTGGCTCACAAATTGGACACACACACTGTCAAAGGGGGTGACTCCACATTAGCCAGCAGACATGTTATCAGTGGAGTGCCAAAGGGGTCAAGTGCTAGGCCCCCTACTGTCTGTATATACTTCTCAGAAGTTCAGGTCAAAACTAAGGGGTTGTGGCTGACTAAGTTTGCAGATGACTACAAACTAGGTGCAATCACTGAATCCCCAAGTTATGTCAATATACTCCAGCAGGGTCTCACGCAGACCAATGACTGGTGTATTAGTTATGGTCTCAAACTGAATGCAAAGAAATGCATCATCATTCCCTTCAGCACAAACAATGTCCCCTCACACTGTCAAATCAATGACAATACCCTAAGTATCCATGAAGTGGTAAGGGACCTGGGATCACATGTTATCTGTGACCTTAACTTCGACCACCATGTGTCTACTGTTATAAATAAAATTTTCTACTGGACACACTTGATTCGTAAAGGCATCACTTCAAGAGTAAAATAAGTTAAAACCCTTCTATAAAAAAAAAAAATATATATATATATATATATATATATATATATATATATATATATATATATATATATATATATATATATATATATATATACACACGTGTTTCCTGCCTTTCTGAACTAGTATAGTCCAGTTTTCAGGTTATTGCTGAATCCAGGGCTGTGTTACAAGTTTCTGTTTTGCCCATACCTTACTTGGATAGAAGGAAGTTTCTCTGTTCACCTGTGAGACAGGGGAGCTTTGAGCAGCCTATCTGTCCCTGGAGGAGTGGTTTCAGTCCAGAAGTTAGTAGTTTATTGGCCATTTTGGGCTAATTTCTATCTCTTTCACTTCCCTGCTATAAAAACTGCATTTGCACTGTTTTGCGTGCTGGGCAGCGCCAGTTAGCTAGAGTTAAATATTCTCGGCTCCACGAAGTCTACTCTTCAATTTTTCCCTTGAAACTAGACAAACCTTCAACTTTAGCACTCAAACCATTAATTTCACAGTCAAGCACTTGCTTAAAACTCATAGCAAGCACTAATTAACCTTAGCACTAGACCCCTCTATACTGCCCAGAAGGACAAGGCTCTCTATTCGTCCCCACCAGCCAATCAGATAAACAGCTTACTCTACCTATTCAGGCATGTCCAAATGGCAGTTTCCAGTGTACTCTCCAGTCTGACTGCTGGATCTGGGCATTTTGAGGCAATGTTACAACATCCTCATGTACACAGATAACCCTCTCCTCCTACACCAAACACTAATATATGTGAGAGATGCAGTTATACAGCCAAACTGGAGGCAAAGCTCTCTCAATCCAAGACTGGAACTGACAGTCAAAAGGAGAAGGGTAATATTTGCAACACACCACCAGTCTCACATAGACCTAATAAACCCACACCAGCAAATAATACACAGGAATACATGAAAACATACTCAGAGGCTCTAAATAAAAATCTGCAAATGCAACAGAGACCTCCAAAGCAGACATCCAAGCAAGCTCCACACCCCATCACCAACCATGAAACACATAATTCACATAATCAGTGTGCCACACAATCACAATCCTTAAGGCAAAATAACATACCCAACACACTAGTAACAGGCGACTCTATAGTCAGCCACACTGATGTCCCATAACTAGGCTGGACAAGGAGAAGGATACAGTTATTTGCCTGTCTGGAGCCAGGATCCGCCACATAGCACAAGCACTCAGGTCACTCCAGAACAAGTACAAATACGACTCCGTCATTGTCCATGTTGGTGTGAATGACCTGAGAAGTACCTCCCTGGACTACATGAAAAAAGACATGGAAGAGCTCTCTGATCATGTAGGCAAGGATGGTATGACCCTGACCCTGAGTAGCATCCTTCCCTCACCAAGAATGATGCCATATTATAAAGAAAAAAATGATCAATTTCAACAATTGGCTACATTTCTGGTGTCATTCAAAGGGGATCCAGTGTCTGTCCACCTGGGATGACATGCTTGATAGGCCACGTTGCTTTGCAAGAGATGGCTTGCACCTGTCACCCTTAGGCCTTCGAATACTGGCCAAGGCTCCAGCTGCCCCCCATAGTGCCTTTTTTAGGCAAGGCTTAAAAGACAAACCCACCACCATAAATAGCATAAGTAACCAAAAACTGAGGGTAATGCTACTCAACACCAGAAGTCTAAGCCTCAAAATGCATGCACTTGAGGCACTCCTCAGTATGGAGAACATCGACATCTGTGCAGTAACAGAAACCTGGTTTAAGGCTCCTGAGAGCATCCCAGCACTACTAGGCTATAACTCATATCATACCTTTCTGCCACAGAACCAGGACCGAAACACAAAAGGCAGGGGTGTATCCATATTCATCAAGGATACTCACACCTCCAGGTTAGTGGTGCAGCACAATGCATCAGAGATCATCCATGTGCAACTAACAATGGGCAAAACTGTAATCCAAATTGTAGCTTGCTACAGATCACCCACCATGACCCAGGAGCTCCATTCCACATTTCTGGAGACACTGGGAAATATGAAGGTCCTACCAAACACCCTAATACTGGGTGATTTCAATTACCCAAACATAAACTGGGAGAACTACTCAAGTACTAACTCCCTTGCCCAACGCTTCCTAGAATTTATAAACTTGAATGCCTTAGATCAACTAGTCAACACCCCCACCAGAGGGAACAACATATTGGACCTGGTCATCACCAACATGGGCGACCGGTGTTCTACACCGGAGGTCAGCCCCTCACTGGGTAGATCAGACCATAGATTAATCACTCTGGATATCCACATTCTGCCCCCACCCCCAATCAAGGAAACCACCATGAAAAACTATTCAAAAGCAAACTTCATGTTACTTAAGACCGAGGTGGAAAGCTTCACAGCCCCCATGCTAAAGGACAATGCTGTCCGAGCTGCTGAAACCTTTACAAAGGCACTCTATGAGCATCTGCAAGAATGCATGGATCATGCTATCCTAAGTAAAACCAAGAATCACTCCTCCAAGAAAAGGAAACCAGTCTGGTGGACCCCTGCCATAAACAAGCTATACAACAGAAGGAGGAAACTAGTACAGAAAAGAGTAAAATCCCAAGAAGGAAAGACATCCCTGATCAGTATCGCAAGAAACTAATATCCCTCATTAAATCATCCAAGGCTAGTTTCGAAAGAAAGATTGCCAATGACTCCAAAGATAACCACAAAGCATTCTTTAGCTATGTCAAGAACCTAAGTGGAAACTCTCAGATCTGCTCTGAGTTAGTACAGAATGGCACAAATTACACTGAACTGACTGATATTGCCAACATTCTGGCAGACAGGTTTAGTGCAAACTTCACCCCCCTCTCACCCCCTAAAGGGCCGTTAACCATACCAGAAGAATCTATGGCACCGTCAATCACCGACACACAGGTTAAAACAGCCCTATCCAAAGCCAAAAACACAGCTTCAATGGGACCGGACGGTGTCCCAGGCTGTGTATTACAAGAGCTCCAAAATTAAGTAACCCCTCACCTAAACACACTGTTCAAACTCAGTCTCTCTACAGGCTACATACCCACAGAATGGCGCACAGCAACATTTATCCTGCTCCACAAAGGTGGAGCCACAACAGACTCCACGAACTATTGCCTTATAAGCCTGACTAGCCTGGTCTGCAAGGCTATGAAGCGCATAATCATGGAACTCAATAACAGAGACATTGGGAACCTCAAAACCTTGGACCCTACGCAGGTTGGCTTTGTTAAGGGCAGATCATGCCTCCTAAACCTGGTGGACTTCTTTGAGACAGTTACCAAGGCATAAGAGAAGGGAAAGGAGGTCCACACAGCCTACCTAGACCTTGCAAAGGCTTTCAACACCATTCCCCATTCTAGTATTATAGACAAGCTCACCAGCTTGAACATAAACCCCTATGTCACAAGATGGGTTGCCAACTGGCTCATGGATAGAACCCACATGGTGAGAGTTGCAGGCTCTATGTCTGACTCTAAACCAGTTACAAGTGGCATCCCCCAGGGATAAGTCCTAAGACCCCTCCTGTTCGGTATATACTTCTCAGAGGTACAGGCAAGCATAGGAGGACTATGGCTGACCAGGTTCACAGACAATTGCAAACTAGGGGCCATAATTGATTCCCTGGCTGATACAGACACCCTCCAGAAGGGTCTCACTGAGACGGATACATGGTTTCAAAATCATGGCCTCAAACTAAATGCCAAAAAGTGCATAGTCATCCCCTTTGGAAAAAACAAAGTACCCACGAACTTCCACATAGGTGGTAGTCCCCTAAATACAGAAAATGTAATAAGGGATCTGGGGACACAAGTAGATAGTAATCTCTCCTTTGATAATCATATTGCCAAGGTGGTTAGAAAATCCTTCTATGTGGCCCACCTAATTACAAAAGGGTTCGCATATAGAACAAAAGAGGTTATTGTGCCTCTCTATTCATTAGTCATTAGACCCATCATATAATACAATGCCCCATTTGGTATGTACATTACAAGACACCTGCAACAGCTGGAAAGACCACAAAAGTACCTCACCAAGAGAATTACTGGCCTCAAATAGATGCCCTATGCAGCCCGACTCAAGAAACTCCAGCTGTACTCAGTTGCATACCATTTACTCAGAGGAGATCTCTGCCTGACATACAAGGCCATGTCCAACCCAGAATTGATGGACATGCTCCACCTAAAAAAAAACAAATCCCGGAGAGCCACATGCTCTAGAGATATAAACCTCACCACAATGATAAATTGGACATGCTGGAGGGATAGATTCCTGTCCTAGAAACTCCCCATGCTTTGGAACAGGATTCCAATATATAACAGGCAGAGCCCCTCACTAACACTCTTCAAGAGAAACCTTGACAGGTGGATGGGAAGCAGAAAATTTACCCCGGGGATCACTGCAGTGGCTCTGCTGGACAGTGGTGCAGGGAACTAATGGCTCTGCTGGACAGGGGCACAGGGAACTAATCTAAGGGGGTGGCAAAAGCCAACACATTCTGGCTAGACTTATAAATGCCCTTAGGCAGATAGCCTAGTACTTACCTATGAACCTATAACCGGCACTTATCCATCCCATTATTGAGTATAACTCCCCATTTGGCATGTACCATACTAAGCACCTACAGCAATTACAGAGACCTCAGTGGTTTCTAACAAAGAAGATCAAGAGGCTCCAGCTTGTGCCTTACGTAGACCAACTAAAGTCCCTGTCACAATACTCTGTATCATACAGATTACTTAGGATATATTTATGTCTGGCCTACAGAGTAATTCAAGATCCAAACCTAATGAACTTGCTGCAGATCCATAAATCTAATGGGATTAGGGCTTCCCTTTCCAGGGACCTCAATATGGCCTATAACTTAAATAGGACTTGCTGGAGTTACAAATTTATCTGCCAGTGACTGCTGCATTTTTAGAACAGGCTACCAATTCATGTGAAGCCGAGTACTTCTATGACAGTGGTCAAGAGGAACCTGGACGAATGGATGTGGCACCATAAATTCTTACTGGGGATAAATCCCACAACCCTTCTAGACATGGGCAGTCATCATTAAATGCAATCTTGGGCATTGATTAGATTAGCATTTCTATGGTATTGCCTTGGCATGAAATGGCTAAGCTTAAAATTACCTCTGGTTTGATAACCTAGTAATCTTCTAAGATCCTATGATCCAATGATCTAAAAAAAACAGAATTTCCAGATAGAAGATATTCAGAAAGATTAAGAGAGAAATTAGAGGAAAGAAAAATACTTGCCCAAGAAACACTGTCAAAAGCTTAAAATGCAAAATTATAATAATCAATACAACAGATCTATGAAAAACATTGCATAGACCTAGAAATTTTGGGTTGCTTGGAAAAAGAAGTGATAGAGGAACTGTGAAAATATAAAGAACAAAACCCTGAGTTTTTTGAAAACTATAAAAGAGAAACATGGACATGCAAAAGAAAAAGAGATCTGATATGCTGCAATGTTTTTGCAAAGGAGAAAACCAAACTAATCAATACAAAAAATGTGGCTCCAAAGATATTTGAAGAAAAATATAGGCAAAAGACCCAGATATCTAATATTTCCCAATACAACAAAAAAAGAAAACAAAGGTGGATGTTGAGCAGAGCATTAGCAAGATAGAAGTTAAAGAAATAGAAACTGAAGTTATGAAATATGTGTGAAGTGAAGGATTTAGTGTAGAAATTTTCAACAAAGGTAATGTCAGGGCATGATGCAACAATGAGTCCTCAAATTAAGGAGCAACAGGTAGAGCAGGGGACAGCTGAAAAAGAAATATGGGCATAGGAAAGAAAATGAGATCTGATATTATGCAACAGAGAAAGCAATCTTAATCAATGCAAAAAGCAACACCAAAGATAATTGAGAAGAAATACAGGCAAATGCACCCAGATATAGAAAATTTCATATTACAAAAATGAAGAAACAAAGGGGGAAGTAGAAAAATGATTAGTAATTGAGGAGTTAAAGAAATAGAAAGTAAATTTATGGATTACTTGCAAAGTGAAGGATTTACTATAGAAAATCTAATGCAGGTAATGCCACAGCATGATGGAATAAGTCCTGAGACTCAGGAAATCCAGGTGAAGTGGGACTCATCTGATGACTGGGCACATGATGATGCTCTGGAGCCTTCAGTGGGAAGACAGCATAAAAGTTCAGTTGAAGGTGGACAGCAAGGGAAGGAACAGAAAAAAAAACAGTGGCTACTTAGATGTAGGCAATGTTGTGGTGTGATTGGCCACTGAGCTCCCATATTAAGAAACAGCAGAGGATGCAGGATGTATCTGAAGAGGATTTTTCATAGGAAGATGTTCTGGAACTTTCTATAGAATGCCTTCGCGAAATGGAGAACAAAAAATGTGCTCTCAGTTTAGGAGAAAATAATCTAAGAGAAGAGATGCTTGATTTAATGGAGATGGAAAGACATATTAAGATTGATGAAAGAAATAGATTACAGACAGTAAATATGACCCATAATGTTAGAAGCTTGATAAAGCAGATGAACACAGTCATCAAGAGTATTAAGAGAAATTAATGTGATATAACTGAAGTAAGTATGATATATTACTGTGTATTTAAATTAATAACAGATAAAGTCTTACCCCAAAACATAGAGCTATAAGGAAAAGGAAGGGAAGAAACAAAACGCCACCACTGAAGCATTCCACAGAGAAAACTGTGAAGCAATTAGGATAAGAGGGATTATATCAATTAAAATACTTAAAAAGATAGACATGGTAAAATTAATGCACAGTATCAAAACAGACCAGGATCTAGCATACACTGTTACAAAGAATAAACTAAAGATATCAGCACAGGCAGAAAAACTTAGAAGATATGCTGATAAATATAAAGAAAAGAAAAAAAAAATAAGCAATTCATTGATGACCCAAAAAAAGTTTTATAGAGAACTGTGAAACAAAGCAAATAAATAAATAAACAGACACATTTTGGAGAAGTATTTATAAAGACCCTGTGGAATATAGCAAATATGGTGAATGGACAGAAACATTAAAAGAAACAGGAAGGAGTTCAAATGTAGAGGATATGAAATAGGATGAAGTAATGGCCAGAGAAATTGAAACAAAATTTATAAAATCTCCTAAATGGAAAACTATTAATATCTTCATGCAAAGATTGAGCCCCAAGTAAGAATTACTTATATGGGTATCCTGAACAGATACCAACCTGGTTAACAACATGAAAAATGATACTCCTCCTTAAGTAATGAACCTTCCAGCCATCCTTGTCTTCTGATGAAGTGCAAATTATTTACTGGAATTGATGCAGAGTTTATAGTCATTTGGAAAAAAATCTCAATCATGGCAATAGAACAAAGGGTAACAAAAAAAGTCATATAGAACAACAAGGATCATTTTCTGCTAAAAAAGCCATAATAGAGAACGTTAAAAAGAGAAGAATCTACGTATGGCATGGATAGATTGCAAAAAAAAGCATTTGACGGAATCCCACATTTATGAATAAAGGAATGCTTACAGGATTGCTTATGTGTAAGACACATCCTACATTGAATAATTAAATTACTGTGACCATAAATTAAGCCACGACAAAGGGCAATTTATAATCTCAGGGATAAAAATTCAAAGGGGATATTCTAGGGCGATTCTTAGTCACCATTGCTGTTTTTGCCTTCCCCTTAACCCATTAAGCTGTTTAAATAATATATCAGGCCATTATTACAGCTTGGCTCCCAGAAAACAACCTTCTTTAAAGACTTCTCATTCAGTTTTTGTGGATGAGTTAAAACTGAATAGTTAATCAGATGAAGATTTGAAAACACAATTTCAAGTGCATCTTGATAAATGTGTAATAACAACATTTAAAGTAGGAAAGTTGCGGTGCCGAGAAAATATCAATCTGGGACAGGAATGTGATAAAAAGAAACTTGAACAGGAGGAAGTGTATAAATATTTGGGAAATGGTAAAGGACTGGCAATTAAACATACATAAATGAGAATAAAAATCAGTAAGGAATACTTCAGAAGACAAAAACTAATACTGAAAACAGCCTTGTAGGAATAAAGTTCAAACTATAAATCAATTTGCTCTTCCCATTCAAACTTACAGTTTTGGTATGACTGACTGGCCCCAAAATGTATTGAATCGGTTTGACAGGAAAACAAACAAAAAATGATTCACACTTATCAGATGATATATAAAAATCAGGGTATACCAAGATTATATATTCCTCATTCTGAAGGTTGTACAGATCTTCTCGAAACTGATTATATATCTAGATCTATATCTAGATCTGTAGTCACAGGACTGCTTACATATTTACTGACATCTTCAAATCCAAACACAGTGAAGGTTTTAAAACATGAGGAGAGGAAGTCTAAGATGACCCATCTGCTTAGTTTATCAGAAGCATTCCAGTGTCAGTGGAAAAGGCATACATTTTGTGGCAAGTACAGAGATCTCCTGGAACAACTTCATGTTGATCAGGATTTGACAAAGGAATGTTTATCTACCGAACAGCTCCTCTTTGGTATCTATTTTTTGGAAGTCAAGGCCAGTGTGAAGGGCTTCTAGCTAACCAAGTTTGCAGAAAACCCCAAGATACTAACATCTTTCATGAAGGTCTAACTCAAACAAATGACTGGTACCAAAGCCATGGCTTAAAACTAAACAAAAAGCAATGCAAAATAGTACCTTCTGGAAAGTAAGCCACCCAGTGACACTACCTCAGTAGTCAGGGATTAGTAGACTCATGTATATAGTAACTGGAATTTTGACCAATATATGTCTAACTCTGTTAAGGAAATCATTCTTTCTCACTCATCTTATAGGTAAGGGCATGGCCCTTAGGTTCAGGAAAGTCATCATGCCACTGTACTCAACCCTCATCAAATCCATCATTGAGTGTAATGCACCTTCAGCATGTACTTCACCAGGAATATGCAACAACTGGAATGTCCATAGAGGTTCCTCACAAAAAATACAGGGTGTAAACACAATTTTCTATGCAGATTGTCTCAACACCCTGTCTCTGTACTCCTTTTCCTACAGCCTACTGACAGGCAGTTTATGCTTGGCATCCTTGAATCCTGCTCTGATGGACCTTTTGCATGTCCGCAAAATGAATTTTGCTTTCAACTTAAATAGGACAGGTTGGAGGAACAGGTGTGTATCACAGAGAATCTCTATTCTCTGGAAAGGATTTCCATCCACGGGAAGCAGAACCTTTACCTAACCCTATTCAAGTGCAACTTGGACCTTTGGATGGGAAGTCAGATACTCACCCCAATATGACACCTATGTCTCTGATGAACAGAGGCAGCCATTAAATTATGCCCTGACTAACATACACCTCTTAAAATAATCTATAAGGCACAATAACTCATGACATACATCGCATGGCTAGGCTTATAAGAGCTGCAGTGGTCATTAGCTTAGTGTACATCTATGAACATATGAACCTAAAAATCAGAAGCATCTGTACATGTGAGTATGCCTGCTGTACCATATTCTTACCAATGCACCGATGTAATGCACCCTTGTTCCCCTCTGTGTGACAAGAAATGCATTTTCAGAAATGTCCTTACTTCTTTCAAATATAAAAATCTGTTTGTCAGCTATTCTAAGTTGAGAAATCATAAGCAAGCTGACACTATGCATAATGAAACAGCAAAAATGAAAATGTATTTTCATACTCACATAATTATAATAAAGCAACATATAAATATTTTGTCACTGGTAAATTTTCTAAAGCTAAATATATATATGCTGCTTTCCTAAACTCATTTTTAGTGACTGCATGCACTCAACAATCACTACAAATGTCAAAACCTTAACTTAGGTCAAAAGATGCAGCTTCTCCACAGCTGTTTATAATCTGAAGCAGCTTTAAATTAAAATCGTTTGCAGCAAACTTGATTACATTACAAGTAAGATGGAAGACCAAATAAAGTATCTCACACAAAATGAATGAAAAAACATTCTTCTAGCATGTTTGAACTCAACAAACAATATATAGAGAAAAATGATATAGAGTTAAATATGTTGCAAGTTTGCAGTGATAAAAGATGTGCTCTAACCAGATGAAGATATGTCGTTAAAACAAGAACAGATCTGAGTCCACAGCACTGCAATAGCATAATTATTATTTTAGAATTTGCAGAATCACTATCACACACTGCAAGTATAAATGCACACACACGTGCACATTCACACACATACACACATGCACAGATACACACTCACAGGCACATACTCAAGTAAATGCTTGTCTCTGTCTTGATGCTTAGGCAAGTAAACATCTATATAGTAAATGCCACTTTTATTTGTTATATAGTTTCAGCACTGTTCTGCTATGCGTTGCATGTCAATATTAGTATACTTTCTAGCCTTATCATAATAAAACTGCTACATGTTTAGAATGCCGCATATCTTACCACTTACAGTTTATTTTGTGGAACACCTGTAGACATTTAGCTTGTATATTTCCAATGTGCCTGCAAAGCATTGCCTTAAATCATAGGAGTCAGTGTGTCATTACATTAGCTAAAGTAAATGCAGAGTCAGTCATTTTGGTTTAGAGGTGGTTAATGTAATATGAGTGATACACAAAACACACAAAGTAATGTCCAGTACTGCACATTTTTTGAGATAGTACTATCACAGAAAAATAAATTTAGAAGACATTCAGCTGACTAAAGCTCTAAGCAATACAGACAAGCCAGAATTGAAAAGACTGTGCACTCTACATCTCCAGCAGGGTTTAATGCATCACTGATGCATCTCTGTTCTCTGCCAAGAATTATGGGATGCTCACCAGAGAACAACCTTGCAAATCAATTTTATCGCTCACCTTGGCTCACTGCAGCCCTCTGGTCTGAATCATTGGAGATTAATAATAATAACATTATTATTATTATTATTATTATTATTATTATTATTATTATTATTATTATTATTATTATTATTATTATTATTTTGTCCAACTTCACTTACATAAGTAAGTCTTTAGTGTATATACTTTTACCTTATTTTTGCCTCTTTGTAAATTTTAGTAGTTTTAATGATCTTTCATCTGAGTTGTCTATAATTACATCTATCTGTGTTCATGACTGTGCCTCTAAGTGACTTCTTCTTCTCCCCTTACAATAATTTAGAAATATATTTTCTCATAATATTGTTTTGGAGGGATATTGTATTTATAACAGCAGATGAATTCTTAGTGGGAAGATGTAAAACAATTACGCCTGAGAAACAATTAACTACATCCGTCTATTATCTATTGTAAAATAATGACACAATTGGAAGAATTAACTAATTCAATGTATACTATGATGTAACGTAGTTACACTTATGGAAGAATTAACTAGGTAAGTGTATAATATAATATAAACTAATTATACTTATTGAACAAGTAACTAGTTTAGTGTACAATGATGAATAAGAATACTAATGACTGTTTATACACAGGTAGAATATAGCGTTAATCTCGACGTTGCGTTGGTTTTATGCCGTTAGGAAAACTGATGATTAAGGTCCGGTCGACTTTTCTTTTTTCATAACTCGCTATGTTAAATGGGTTTAACTGTCTAAATATGTTTAATAAGCAACAACATTAGAAAAATAAACAGCGATAAACTCGCTGCTTATTTTAACTGTCTTTTAACATTAAACCAGACTTAACAAAAGCGAGATTCTAAAAAGAAACGGAGATTTTGCTTTCTTTTTGCTTTTACTTTTATTCTCCTTATGTTAAATTAATGAAATTTAAAATGAAGAGAAACAATGGAGATCTCCTTAGTTTAAGTCTTGCTTCTTAATTATGTTAAACCCATTTAACATAGTTTATATAAGAAAACTAATGTTTAGTACTAATGAAAAAGTCCGCCAAGCAGACTTTTTCATTATTAGTAACTCTCTCGACAACGGCACGCTGGCCAATCAGCGTGCACGTTTTGGGGGGGTCATGGTATAATATACCATAGCCAAATTTAGACCACTGGGACCTTTTATTTTAAATGCAAACTTAAAATGTTACTTTCCTTAGTAATATCAGATGTTCATAGGTGTTCACAAGGATAATGAACACAAGGGCCTTTTTAAGCCTAGTCATGCATCCCAAAGGTCTGACATGTTCTGGTACCCTTGGCAAGTATAAGTATGGGCTTGGGAGATAAAAATATTTACAAGCAGGGACCTGGGAGATGAACTGTTTACAGGCTGCCTGTATCCATTAGAGACATAGGTGCTAAACCAGGGCTGTCCAAGTTACATTTGAACTGAGTTAGGGAGGAACTCTGCCTCACATAGATAGGGAGCCTATTCCAGAGAATTGGCAGTCCCTGAGATACATACTTATCTTTCTAGTGGGTTCTATTTATATCAGAGGCAAGGTTGAAGTCTTTGGAATGGGCAATTCTGTTGCTGTTTGATTTGTGGATATGCAAGAGGTCCATCAGGCTGGGGACTGTCAATGTCCTGTAGCCAGGCATAGATCTCCCCTCAACAATATGTAAGAGACAGAATACAGGGATAGGGCCTTGAGGGGGTCTGCAAAGGACTTATTACTTATGTCATGTATTTTTTTAGTGAGGAACCTCTATGGACATTACAATTGTTGGATATGCTTGGTAATGTACATACCAAAGGGGGCATTGTACTCAATGACAGGGTTGATAAATGCCAAATACAGTGGAACAATGACCTCCTTGGACCTAGATGTCATACCTTTGTTTATAAGTCTAACAGCATAGAATAATTTCCTCATGGTGGTCAAAGACTAGATTACTGTCTATGTATGTCCCCAAGTCCCTGACTACTGGATCAACTCTTAGGGGTATGTTGTCAATATGATAGTTATTAGGGGTGGATGAGTTCCTGAAGGATACTATTATGCATTTCTTGGCATTTAGTTTTAGTCCATGGCTCTGACACGAGTTATTTGTCTGTGTCAGCCCTTCCTGGAGAACATTTGTGTTGGTGGCAGATTCTATGACTGTTCCTAATTTGCAATGATCTGCAAATTTACTCAGCCAGAGACCATTGATATTGGCCTTGACTTCAGGGAAGTAAATTCTAAAAAGGAGGTAGTCCCAGGGTCGATCCCTGAGGGACTTTAATTGTGGCTGGCCTCTTTGTAGAGGTGGATTCCCCAGTTGTAACTTCCTGGGTCCTGTCTGTGAGCCAGTTGGCTGTCCACTGGTTGACTTACAAAGAAGATGCAAATAATATTTCTTTCAAAGAGGATATGACTATATGGGTCAGATAGAAGACCTGCTCCTGCTGTCTTCTTAAAATATGCAATATCTGCACACTAAAACACATTGAACTGGCATTTGTAAATTAAGAGATTGGAGTGCCTTTGGACATGTTGTCTTTTTTCAGCTATTTGGGTAAGGAAACATATGTTACATATGCGACACTTCAATGAATACTGCTTGAAAATTCTTTCATATGGATTCTTTGTCAGATTTAATTACTGCAATTTCACATATAACTCAGAAATACTGCATGTAACAGTCACTGACTTAATAGCTGACTGGAGGGCTTAGTTATTTATATATCATTTCAACTGCCTTTGCAGTTGACATTTTATAACCTTATTTATCTTTGCAACAGCGTGTTATTTTAACCACAGGCTGTATCTTATTATCACCTTTTTGCCTCATAACCTGTCAAAATAGCTGTAATCTTTTAATGACTTCATTTCTGCCTTGCAGGAATCAAAACTTTAGTGTCCCTTAACTGAATTTATTTACCCAGGAAGCTATTTCACCCTCATTAAATGTTATATAATTATAGTGAAAGAACCATGCATGACAGGTTTGATCTCAAAGGTTGTTTATTTGCCAGTACATTGAACTCTCAAAGAGTAGTACATTTAAATGCCACCAGCTGGCAGAATTAGGGCATCATAACATATTATTTGAGTTTTCATTTCAAAACAATGCTTTTTTCCTTAACATATCAGCACAGCATGCCAAGAAAACATACATGTTAAGAAAGAATTTCACTAGAGCAGATTAGAAGAAATGGTTAAATTCACAGTACAGACATTTTATGAGCACTTTCTGAAACAAATCATATTTGTGTTGGTCAACGTCACTTTTGTTAAAACAAAGTATGACATCTAAATGTACTTTGTCATTCCAGGTAATTAATGAACATAGCCAGAAGTAAGTTTACCATCTGATATGCAATATGTGGGTAATATTGCTGCATTTTTACACAAAATCTGAGGGCTTTTAAAAATGAGAGATTCTATACTAAGCAAATGCACATTACAGCAGCAAAAAATCACATATATGTGTACTGACAATCTTATTTATGAAGTTTTTTCCCCCTTTGGATCACGAGTGTCTGTTTTCCTGAGGGTAGTCTATTTTTCCTTCTATGTGTGCATGTCTGTCTCAATTATTTCTCTATTTGAATGATTCCAGCATAGAAAAATACTGCATATTTGTATGCATGTGAGTAGATAGAAAAGATACATTATCCTAAATGTTTTATTAGCTTTCCAGAATAGGAGACAGTGGTGTTTTTATGAAAAATAGTAACAGAGTAAAACAGAGAAAGAAGTTGCATTCTATAAAACTCACGGAATCCGGTGCATTACATTGTAATATGTTAAAGTACAACGAGAAACTCAGAATAGCTCAGCACACAATGGAGTATCACAGTTACAATGATGCACTACAGAAATGTGCAAGTAATCCATAATTAATAAGAAATGGTTGTCCAATCACATTGTCTACTACCAAATTTACAGAATGAGGATCACAATTCAAAAATGTGATAGTTGTATAGAAATATAACATAATCTGTACAGTAAGATTAAGGGCAACTATGGAATGTAACCGACTGTATTATAATACAAAAATGCCATATATTAAAACAAAAAAATGCGGCATAGGCATTAGTTTTTAGTTGCTATAATAATTTGCATTCTTCCAGTCTTAATTCCCAAGGTCCTCTTCTGATATTTCTACTAACTTGTTTGATTATTGTGAATACAAAATTATCTGTAGGGTTTTCTACTATATGTTTTGCCAGTGCATTAGTGCCAGTTTTTTTACCTATATAGTACTTATGTTCATAAATCCTTTGCTTAAACACCTGCTCAGTTTTACCTATGTAAAAACTTTTACATTGCTGGCATAAGGCAAGATAGACCACTCCTGGTGTTTCACAATTATATGTCCCTGAGCAAATTATTATGGCAATTAAAAACTAATGCCTATGCCCCACCAGGATTGAAAGAATATTGTTCAGTCAAATGCATTATTAAGCTGAAAGCATTAGATAGGTAATAGGAGGTAGATTATTTGCACATTATAAACCCCCTTTTCCATACGTCTTGTAAAATTATTATTAAACAGCTTAAATATGGTCTGTCCGTTTATATTCAAGTTTTAAAAATTGGAAGTACATACGCTCTTTGTTCAGTCTCTTACGTTTCAAGGTTGAGAAACTGAAGCTAGTTTTAACAGTATTTGTTTATACATATACATTTTTGTATGCAGTTTATATGTATTTTTATACTCATATTCTGGTTTAAAAGGCTATTAAGGAAATGTTTCTAAACTAATTGATTTCTAATTGTTTAATTGACCGCTTTATATAGTTCATGGAATCTTGGGTAAGGTTGGCTGATGAAGTTCATTGTGTATTGTGGATGAATGAAAGTGCTAACAATAAATAGTTCGGGAGTTTTGGAACAGTCGGTCTGGCATTTTTTTTTTAAATGCCAACAATCCCAGTGTAAGCTGCATGGCATTTGTAACATATATTTTACAGGAGTAGATACAGAAACATCTCAGACAACTATGAATTTTCATTCACTAATTTATAACACGTGCTTCAAAACTGCAGAGCTATTTGTAATATATATTTACATCACTCTTTACAGTAAATTCAGAGAGAACTATGAATATCTATGCAATACATGTGCCATTAAAATATATCAGTTTGAACTTACAGATTCCGAGGGAATCCATAAATTTTCTAAGACAAAAATTAAAGGCAAAGACCAATCACTGCCCCATCGCCACAGCTAACAGTTGCTAACAATGAGCTCAGTACTTTTTATTTATTTTTATTTTTTTAGCATGTGTTTACAGGGAAAGTCTGACTGGGCATGAATCTCATTTTCAGCAGGGGCTAGGGGAGCATACCTCTCTACTATACAGATTTTTGCAGAATGTCCAGATTATTTCCTCATGTTTTTGGTCTGTTTTTCATAAAATTGTATTTTTTCTGGTAAATTAGTGACAAATCATTAAGGACTAAAGTAAGAAAATAATGACAGACACTGGAGTTTCAGATTTCATATTCATCCATCCATTCACCATCAACCCCTTTTTCACAGATGTCTGGGGTGTCACTTCAACAGTGACAATCATCTCGAGCCAAGATTTACACTGCCCTGCTGTAGTAGTTCATCTGTACCACTCACACCTATGGCCAGTTTAGATTGCCCAGTCCACCTATTGCACGTCTTTGGAATGTGGGAGGAAAACTGGGCACCTGGAGGAAACCCATGTGACAGCAGGGAGGACATGCAAACTCTGTACAGAAGGTGCCCCAGTTGAGAATCGAACTAGAGAACTTTTTGCTTTGAGATGACAATGTTAACTGCTGCATCACCATGCTGCTCCCGCAGGGAGGACATGTAGACTTCACACAGAAGGCACCCCAGCTGAGAATACCCTTCAGAAAATTCATGCTAATGCCTTCTATGTGGCACACTTCATCACTAAGGGCTTTTCATCCAGGAAAAAAAGAGGTCATTGTCCCACTGTACTCATCCCTCATTAGACCCATTATAGAATACAACACCCCATTTGGTATGTATCTCTCAAGACATCTGCAACAACTGGAAAGGCCACAGAAATACCTCACTAAAAGAATCACAGGCCTCAAGCAGATGCCCTATGCTGACCATCTAAAAAAACTCCAGCTATACTCTGTGGCATATTGTCTACTCAGAGGTGATCTCTGCTTAACATACAAGGCCATGTCAAACCCAGACCTGTTGGACATGCTACACTTCAAGAAATCCCAGTCCCTCAGAGACACATGCTCCAGGGATCTAAACCTTGTCATCACAATGAACAAAACATGTTGGAGGGGTAGGTTCCTGACCCAGAGACTTCCCAGACTCTAGAATAGACTGCCCATACATGTCAAGCAGAGTGCCTCATTGGTCCTCTTCAAAAAGAACCTTGATGATTGGATGGGAGATAGGAAATTCACTCCGGGGATCATGTCAGTCACCCTGCTAGACAGGGGTCCAGGGAAGTAAATACTGTGGGAAGAAATAGCCAGGGAATTGTTATGGCTAGGCTTGTATAGCCACTAGGGCCGATAGCCTAGTACCAAACTATGAACCTGTGAACCTATAAAATCTGTTATTCTATCAACTTTCTAAGTTTGTAAGAGCAATAATTAAAAATTGTCATTATTTTTGGGCCTTTGTCCCCCATTTATTTATGGCTTTGTCCAGACTTCTTGCTCCTAGAGGTTGAGAGATATGCCAAGGAGAAAATCTCCAACATACATAATTCAATTAATAAACTACATACTATCATCACATGAAGTACAATAACAAATGGTAGAACTGGCATACAGGATACAGTCAGATCAGAAAATCCAGTGAATATTAAACAACAATCATAGGCCACTGAACACCTAGTAAAGTAAAATCAGTAGAAATAACCAATAGTAAAGATGTTAAGGATTTTAAATATGCACAGAGTAACTTTTTGAACTACAGCAAACAAATACAGGCTGAAACAACATCATTTAGCACCTTATTACCAATTTAATTATTTGGACTTCATCAGAAAAACAAGAATAAGTACATTTAGAAGTAGCCAATATTTAAAAGGGTGAACAGCCAATCATAGTCTTCTAAATTTACATCACTTCCTAGGTTAACCAACTTAATACACACTTAATATTAAGATTCTTGGTTAAACAAGGTGAAATGTCAGCATTTAGAAAAAAATGCCATCTGAGTACTCAAACTTCTAAGCAAGTATTAACATCACCAACAAAATCTGCAATTGAATCCAGCATCAAAAATTTTAAATTTACAAATCTAGGATGAGTAATTCTATGCTTAGCTAAAATATTCTTGAAATCTTGATTTTTAATGGCTGTATAATGTTCCCTAATATGATCAGAAAGCTTTCTAGCTGTATCCCCTATATAGAAATTATAGCGTGTCACAATATGCAAGATAAACAACATTGCAAGTGTTACAATTGTAATAATCCAAAAACTTCACTTCATAATGGTTAAAAACATAATTCTCTCCTATGTGAATCTATTTACATACTACACCAAATCAATGTAAATCATATACCCGACCAAGAAGTGACCAAATGTATAAGTATATACGCTGAAAAAGGTGCCACAGCCCACAACCACTTCTAATACTAAAAATACATTTATTTAGGACTAAAATAAAAAACAAACCACTTAGGTTGTAAAAAATAGTACACACAGGTAAAGCTCTTTCATCTGATGAAGTCTGTGCTTAGAAGATGAAAGTACTTAACCTGTGTGTACTGTTTTTTACAACCTAAGTGGTTCGTTTTTTCGAAGTGGTCATGGGCTGTGGCACTTTTTTCAGCGTATATGCATACATACATTTGGTTGTTTCTACTTACATACTACACAACTATTGCATTTAAACATGCCCTTCCTAATGTTAATAATGCCATCATGACTACATTAAAGAACAAAACAGCCATTAAATTCAAACATAAATTTAAATGTCCTAGTACATTTATAACAAAAGTCGGTCTGTCCCCCTAATACATTTATAGGTTCATAGGTGTGTACTAGGCTAATGGCCCTGGAGCCTTTACAAGCCTAGCCCATAGAAGTGTCCTGGCATCGTACTGCCCAACATTAGTTCCCAGTGCCTCTATCAAGTAGAGCCACTGGATTGATCCCTGGGTGAATTTTCTATTTCCCATCCACTCATCAGGATTTCTCTTGAAGAGGGCCAGTGAGGTGCTCTGTTTGACATGTATGGGAAGTCTATTCCATAGCATGGGCAGTCACTGGGTTATGAACCTGTCCCTCCAGCACATTCTGTTGAGTGTGGCAATGAGGTTGAGGTTTGTGGAGCATGTGATGCGGAGCGATTGGGATTTCTTTAGATGTAGCATTTCTAACAGAGCTGAATCAGACATGGCTTTATAAGTCAAGCAGAGATCACCTCTAAGTAGGTGATATGAGACAGAGAATAGCTGGAGTTTTTTGAGTCTGTCCATATAGGACAAGTGTTTAAGGCATGGGATCCTCTTTGTGAGGTACTTTTGTGGCCTCTCCAGTTGCTGCAGGTGTCTAGTGAGATACATGCCAAATGGGGCATTGTACTTGATGATTGGCCTAATGAGGGAAGAGTAGAAGAGACAATGACCTCTTTCTTCCCGAATGCAAAACCCTTAATAAAGAGATGTGCCACATAGAAGGACTTTCTGACCACAGTGGCAGTGTGGTGGTCAAAAGAGATGCTGCTGTCAACCTGTGTTCCCAGATCTCTTATAATGCCTTCTTTGTTCAGTGGACTACCATCGATGTGGTAGTTCATGGGAACTGGGTTTTTCCCAAAGGGGATGATGACACATTTTTTGGCATTGAGCTTAAAGCCATGGTTCTAACACCAGTTGTTGGTTTCAGTGAGGCCTTTCTGTAGGATGTCAACATCACTTGGGAAGTTAATAATGGCTCCCAACTTGCAATTATCTGCAAATTTTGTCAGCCAGAGTCCCTTCATGTTGGACTGGACTTTTGAGAAATAGATACCAAACAGGAGATGATCCAGGACTGATTCCTGTGGGACTCCACTCATGACTGGTCAGCAGTCTGAATTGGAGCCAGCTACTTTCACACTGTGGGTTCTATCTGTGATCCAATTTGCAACCCACCTAGTGATACAGGGGTTGATGCCTAGCTTAAAGAGTTTTTCTATGATTCCTGAGTGGGGAATGGTATCAAAGGCCTTGGCCAGATCAGGGCAGGCTGTATGAACCACCTTGCCTTCATCCACAGCTCTGGTGACTCTCTCAAAAAAGTCGACCAAGTTGAGCAGGCATGGTCTGCCCTTCATAAAACCAAACTGTGTGTGATCCAGAGTTTGGAGATTGCCTATATCCTTGTTTATTAGGTCCATGATGATGAATTCCATAGTTTTGCATATCAGACTTGTGAGGCTAATGGGTCATAGTTCCCAGGGTCTGTAGTCGCTGCTCCTTTGTGGAGAGGGATGACTATAGCAGTGCACCATTTGGTAGGGACAAAGCCAATAACCAGAAATGAACTAAACTTGAATAAAAATAAGAAAAAACGCCACAAATATGAAGAAAAATACTCTTTTAATGAGCGCTTTCATCAGTAGATACACTTGACTTCATCAGATTACATAAAACATTGACATCACTTCCTTTTAAAAGCCAGGCACCATCACATGACCACAATTAATTTCCTCTACAGGATTCACATTGTATTGCAACACTGTTTCTCAAGCTGTATTGCCTCTACAGGATTCAGGTTGTATTGCAACACTATGTTTTAAAACTAAACATTGAAATATATGTGAAACTTGATTAAGAAATAATAATAAAAAAATTGCAAGACAAAACAAACTACAATAGTGTTTGTTCTTCACACTAACCAATATGTATAAATAAATAACAAACATCAATCTAGCATACTGTTGATACACTAAGACAGTATAAAAAGATGTATTATAAACATACATTGATCACATTTTCTCCTACTTTCCTTATTTGCTGTGCAAGTTAAAACATTGCAAAACTATCAAAGATAAAATTCAGCTTTCAGTTTTAAATAACTAGAAAGGGAAATAATATCATTCAACCAAGGGGGGTTGTTGGCATTAAGTCTTAACTGCCACATACATTCTCTAAATTCGAGAAACAATCCTCATGGACCCCCCCTCCCCCGTTGTTAAGAACAACTTGGTCAAAGGTAATACATTTAAATCTATGGTCAGGATTTAACTTGATGTGCAATGTCAATGCATTTTTTTCATTGGCGTTTTTAATATCATAATTGTGTTGGTATACACACACTTTGAAAACCTTTTTAGTCTTGCCTATGTAAAATCCTTCACAGGATTGAAGGACATAAGGCTGCATAAACTACAAAAGTGCTGTTACAATTCACCTATGGTTCAAATGTATTAGACCATAATGTGGAATATGTAAGGTGTCCATTTCAAAAATACTGGAACACTGTGTACAATGACCACATTTGGTCATCCGTCCTATTCCATAGGTTTTATAACCCTCTGTGTTTTGTTCAAGTAAATTTTTAAAACAAGCATCTTTTCTATATACAACACAAGGCTTTTCCCCCACATTTTTTAACAATTCTTGATCTCTTCTAAAAATAAACCAATTCTTATTTAATATGTCCTTGATGTCATAAAATAATGGGTTATAAGTTAAAATAAGGGCCTTGCTGAAATCTTTGGTCATGTTTGTATCTTCACTCAAAATGTTAATATTAGGGGTAACAATACCAGATGTATCAGTCCCTAATAATGAAAAAAAGTGTCCACATACACTTTTTTCCATGACCTCATTAAGAATTGGTTCAATAAAATTGTTAGGATACCCTCTTTGTTGTAACATACCCCTCAACTTGTCCCCCTCTTCATAGAACATTTCTATGTCACTGATCATATGTGCCAATCTAACACATTGGCCTTTGACAAGTGACTTTTTTTGAAAGTCAGGGTGTCCACTCTCATAGTGTAAAAGGGTGTTAGAATATGTGGGTTTTCCATATATCGTGGTTTTAAAGTTCTGTTCTACTTAATTTTTGATAATAAATATATCCAGAAATATTGATCTTGTCACTGCTTTGTTCCATAGTAAAATTTAAAAACGATGTACTAGCATTTACAAATTCCAAAAATATCTGTAATTCATTTTCACTGCCTTCCCAGAATATTAATATATTGTCCAAAAATTTCCCATAGAATTTACACAGCTTGAATGGCTCTGAATTGAATACCTGAGTGAGTTCCCACTTGGCCAAAACTATACTGGCAAACAAGGGGGCACAGGCTGCCCCCATTGCTACACCTGTTGTCTGTTTAAATAGCTTTTAAATTGCTTTTTTCGGAAGACTGGAACCTATGAACCAGTTAAGGGTTGTACAAGAACAAGTACATTCAACCCTGCACCCCACCCTACTATTCAATTATCTGAAAATATGTGTATGAATGATATCAGAATGTTTTATGTAATCTGTTGAAGTCAAGTGTATCTACTGATGAAAACACACATTAAAAGAGTATTTTTCTTCATATTTGTGCATTTTTTCTTATTTTCATTCATAGGGACAAAGCCTGAGGTGAGGCTGTGATTGAACAGGGCACACAGGTGAGGTACCAGTTCACACTGTAGTTCATGTAGAACACAGCCAGGGATATTGTCAGGTCACATAGAGGCTGTATTATTGGTTTTGGACAGTGCTGTCTTAACCTGTGCAGCAGTAATACTGGGTGCCTGGCAATCTCTACTGGCATTGTGATTCATCCTTTGGGAGGGAGGGGAAAAGTTGGCACTGAATCTATTGGCCAGTATATTGGCAATATCTGTTGGCTCAGTATTGGAGATACCATTGTGCAGTTGTTCAGAGCAAATCTGGGTATTGCCATGGGGGTTCTTTACATTGCCGTGGTGGTTCTTTACATAGCTATAGATGGCCTTGTGGTTGTCTTTACTATCTACTGCAATTCTGTTTTCATAGCTAGCTTTAGAGAATTTGATGAGGGATCTCAACTTTTTGTTGAGGCTGATAAGGGAGTTTTTCCAGTCTTGGGACTATTCTGCATCAGTTTCCTCGTTCTGTTGTAGAGTTATTACATTTTGAGACCTTGTTAGGTAAAAACATGCAAAAACATACTGCAAAAAAATGTGAGATGTTTCTGGGAGAGGTGATGAATAACCCCCACAGTTATAGCTGCCCTCCTCTATTGCTTAATTCTGTGGGTGAGAATTTTGTCTAGTCTGTCCTCCACTGCCAATGTCTAAGTCACAACTCTAACTAGATGAAGTTGTGCCTTCTTGTTTAGGATAGTATATATAGTATGGGTACTTGAACTTTCAATAATATTATAATGGTGGATTTTGCAAAATGCATTTTTTATGGAATTAAAGCTGAACCTTCAGAGCCCATAATTTTGGATCTCACTTCTGTAACAGGTAATATAGTGTTGCACTATTAACCATGTCTAATATGTGATTGTGTGGTCATTCTAAGATCAGCAGTGGCTTGAGAGAGAGAGAGAGAGATAGAAAGAGAAAATTTGTTAGAGGAAAAAAATAAACATTGGATAGCAAGAGTAAAGACTATTTTAGTTCTGTCTAAAACCTTTGTTAGAGCAAAGATTATCTTACGTCATTCTGAAAAATGTGATACTGTAGGACACTTAGAATTAATGATTTTTCTGTGCAATTGTACTTTTTCATGTTGTTTCAGGTAGCTTATGAAGACTATAGAATTCAGCACAATATTAAATAATGGGATTGAATCAGGGAAGTATAACCTAATACAAGGATCTTCTTGGATTGATGCAATATGCCTCTTAAAATCAGATGGGAAATAAGATACATTTTTCTGACATATGATACATAGACAGTTTTCAAAAATTTACATTATATTTTAAAGTTATTCTCAGATGATCAAGGATGATGCGTTTTTATAATTTGTGAACCAAAAGGTGGTGGTGGCGCTTAATAAAAACAAAGTATAAACCAAAAAAATGTGCACCTGGGCGAGATGTACTCCAGAAATAAGTCAAAAAGAAAATAGTTCTCCACCAGTAGAACGAAAAGTTTTATATCAGCAATTTATTAAAAAAGTTTAGCGCTTTCATCAATTCACAGTTGAGTTCATCAGAACAGTGAATCACACAAAAATACCAGTTTAAATAGATGGTCCTTGTAGATAATTGGTTAAAATATTATAAAGAATCAAGGAATTCATTATTTGCTCTCATTTTCTGGTAGCAGGTTAAGACCTACTGTGAATAAATGTCCCTTTCCATGGATTCATATCAATTGCTGATATAAAACTTTTCATTCTACTGGTGGAGAACTATTTTCTTTTTCACTTATTTCTGGAGTACATCTCGCCCAGGTGCACATTTTTTTTTGGTTCATCTTTTTTATAATTTGTCTATTTATTGTATAATCACAATTTATGTAATTTTCCAAGTTTTGTGATGCTGCATTTATTGGCATTAAAGGTGGAGAAATTACTAATGCATCTGGTATTTCATGTTTCATCATGGGAGCTATTGTTTTTTTTTTTTTTTTTTTTTCAATTAAGTATATCACCAAGTTTGCAATCATAAGCATATTTAATCATGAAGAACCCATAAAATGAAGATTATTAGACACTCAGTGGCCTTAAGACACAACAAAGAATAATAGGGAGGGTAACAAGAGGGAATCAGATTTCCTCAAATAAATTAGCTGTTGCAGCTTGTTCAAGCAAACCTTGAAATGGTGTTTATTGTTACCTTAAACCCATAAACAAATTTGCAGCTTCTGCCAACCATCAAAAACTGTTAACCTTCTCTTAGCCTCTCAAAAAGAAACACGTGGCTTTGCTGTTTAACATAATCTAGAACATTAAAGATTCAGTGAGAAAATATTTAAATAAAATAACATCCCCCCAAAAAAAGACAAAATGTAAAACATAATATTAGGCAAACCAATACATAAATAAATAAAAATAAAAACATTACTGATTTACTGACACAACTTTCTGTTAAAATAGCTGTATCAAGAACTAGAACTGATTTACTTTGTTACTTTAATACCCCAAAAAACATTATTCACCTCCAAGCATAATTCATAAGTTCTTAAGCTTCCCAGTCTTCATGTAAAATACATCTGCTTTTTGCCCTGACTTAGAAAATTTCTAAATGAATTTCATTGAACTATTTTGTTGAAAAGAATAAAAAACATGAAGAATAACATATATAAAGTGTTACATTGTATAAGAAAGCAATTACAATTACTGATCTAATATTTAATGATAACTGCATATATTCATATATAACCAATCAATTAGCATTCTTACTAAAACATAATCATCACAAAAATGTGTAAAGCATTAATTTAGCAGTTTTATAACTCCCTGATGAATTCCGGTTCCAACAGTACTCTGTCACTAAAATCAAACTTGCAGGTTTCTTTTCCCTTGCATGCAGTTTATAATATTGTTCAACTATTCAAACTAATTTCAAGGTTCCAATGTGTATTTTTCTCATCTGTTCCTGGTGTTAGGGTTTCCATTCCTTGCAATCACTATTTTGTATACATAAGAGAGTATTAATCTTGTGGTTACTTCCTCCCTCATCCAAACACAAATGTTTTCCTCTACTCCAAGTCCTAATGACTCCCACATCAGTACTGATACTTTTTTTTTCCTTTAAGTGACCTTCCAAACATTAATACGTAGTGGATATATATCTTTTAGCTCCCCTACAAGTTTAATAAAAAGTCCAATCTTTCACAGCCACTTTTTCTTGTAAACCAATACATCAGAAACATGATGAATGCTTTATAATCTCACAAGTATTCACTAATTTCAGTATTGCTGGTCTTCTTCCTCTTCATTTCTATCTTTTAACCTCAGACTCCAGTTCTAGTCCAAGGTACTTATGAAACTTCTTTTTTTTTCTGTCTCCCAAGCATTTTCCTTTGCAACTCTGGATAAGTATTCATGGGCAAAGTCTCTCTATGGGTTTTATTATTAGAGGAAGAAGAAGGAGAGTCCCCATCTGTTCGATGGCTGATTTTTTGTTGGACAAACTTTTGTATTTCCTCCTTAGCCTCTTATGCATCAAAAATGACTTTGGTCTTGCAGGAAGAAAATATTCTGAAAACAACTGACATTATCAGTTTCAATTCAGTCAGCCAGAAAAAAAAAAGATATAGCAAGAAAAAACAGAGCTACTAGCATTCCACCATAATGGTTAGAAGGCATGCAATCGTCAGAAAGCTGACTGAAACATATGAAATTAGCTCTGACTAACTGCATCTTTGACCAGGCAGCTCAACGCTGAAAGAGAAAGTGAGATGTGTACGCCTTCTATACATTTTAGTATCACTGAGAGGTTAAACATACAAGACAGAAGAGATACAGATTTGCATCAGTTATCTGTTGTTCCAGCACAGGGGTGAGAAAGAGTAACATTAGATTTGAGAACCACAGTGGACAGAATAAAGGAAGTCTGATTCTGACATGGAAAATGAGCACTGCTGAAGTCCTAATGGAGGGGTCCAAAGACTGGACCATGGAGGCTCATCACTGGAATCAAATTATGTCAAAAAACCCAAAACATAGGGGGAGGGGATGGATTTAAATAAATGAGAACTGAACAAGTTAAAGTGGTTAATGGAATACAGTACAATAACAGAGTGCGGAACAACAGTGATTACTTTATTTTCAAGTATGTGCAGTAGTTCCACAGGGTTTCTGAATGGCAGATTATCTTACTTCAAAGACACATAAGTGTTTTAAACATTTAAAACTAAGTTCCTTGGATAAAGGGCTATGTGTCTGGAGAAGTGAGTTGCACTTTACTTTACATTTTATATGATATTACTGGACATTTTTTTATGCCAATCTTGTATTACACAACATTTATGTTTAACAAAACTACATTATCCCTGAATACAAATAAGACTTTTGAATTTTTTTTTTGAACTGAAGACATTGATGATTAGTCCACAGGGACATATGCCCTATGATTTGTTCACTGTACGGCATTAGATGATCTATGTTTATTATGAACTTGCATGATGGTGATGCCCATTTTAAAACATAGACAATATGTTTTATATTTTTATAGATGCATTTTGATAAATATGAAAATATGGTTTTACTCTAATGATAAGATTTTTTCCCTATAGGGCGAACCAAGAATGATATAGCTATTGAGTTGCTTAACACTTATATCATTATTTGAATTTAGTGTTTCTTTTTGTGAATCATTATGCATGTATTCAAAATGGAAGCTTTACTAAGGGACTATGTGCATTAAGATTTAAAGAATAAGTAATAGGGAGGGCTAAAATAATCTGAAATACTCCTTAAACATTAGTGCAAATGACCCATACTTGAGTAAGGAAAAGATCATCTGGAATAGAATTAACAGTCATCAGTGAGGGAGGTGTTGTGCCGTATAATAAATACAAGACAGTCAGTCACTCCTTGCTGAGCATAGGCGATTAATGTCCCGAGGGGGATTCACCAGTCCAGGGGATGCTAATCAATATCACATGTTTTTTGTTTTTTTGTTTTTTTTCAAGGGAGGGATCAGGACAATAACAAATGTAAGGTACACTAGCAAATAAACATAAATGAGACACACCTATTATTTTTTTTGTTTCATAAAATATAGGGGATTGTTCCCATTAAATAAAGATGAAAATGTTTATTCCAAGGGTTGAAGAGGTCTCAAGCTCTTGAAATAAACTAAACTTAATATTCTAAACTCCCATTAGGTACAGTATAAAGATATTGTGGATATAGTTGTTGATCATAAGGCTGAAGAAGGGATTCCGAAGGGCTTGGTTCCAAAAGCTGCTAAGTCCACAATACGCAGAAAATGAGCTGGAGTATCAGGGTCCTAGTGAATATGTTAATGCATGCATTGACAATGGTTATGGCATCAAAAACCGCCTAGTCCCGTATCATGCCACAGGCAAAAAACTGTGTATTTTCCAATAGCTACCAATTCCGAGCGACCATACTTTCCAATACCTGCTAAGAGAAACAACCAATCCAACTGAGCCAGTACAATCACGTGATGTTGTGAATACAGTAATGGTGGATAGAAACTTAAGTGATTATAATGAAGTTGTTCTTCCATCAAACAAACCCCAGAAATGGCAATGATGTGTGGAAAAATGGAAGAAAAATGTTGAAAAGTTAGCAAGATACAGTTCAGCTGGGAAGAAGCCAACAATAAAGTGTAACCATACTGCAAACGACCACAAGCCAGCACTCTGCCACGGGTAGGAGTTGACGGCCGATGTCATCAGAGTTTTCTTTGAAAATTTGTATTAACACAAAGACAAGGTTGCACAGGATGCCTGTCTTCTGAAGTGCATGAAAGTAGTGAAGCTGAAACATTTACGAAGCCGAAAGGAACATTCTAACTAGCATTGCACAGTTGCAATTCACTACGAGGTAATAAACTCATTGTACATGTTTATTAATGATAATACTGATGCAGTAAGGCCTATGTTTATCTATATTTGAATCTATTTAACTCATTACATTGGCATCAAATGTATTTAATGTTGTGTGTACATATTTGTATTAAAACCATGCTAGATACAAGGTTAAAGCTTACACAATATCAGACTCAGCTGCATTAATATAGACCTCTGTTTAGTGCAGGTAAATAGATATTAACATATATGGTAGTTATATGGATAGTCATATTTTTCTAAATATCTCAACAACCAAGTAAAACAGACAGAACTCCTTAGCCTCATATGAAAGCTCTCGGGTAGATGAATAATGCTGCTGACAGTATTGTATCTTGAATGGTTGCTGAGATATCCTAAGTTGTTTACAAAATATTAATGTAATAGTTACTGTGTTTACTGTGTGTTATAAAAATCCAGTTTAAGACCTAGAACCTAAAGAATACTATCACTTTAAAAACTGTCTGTGGTGAAGACTTTGCTTTATACTTCTTTCATAACCCCTATGGTTCCAAATATTTGGTTTGAAATGAGAGGACATATTTGATTCTGTCAAAGGGCTTAGGCTCTGCCCATTGAAAGTTACAGTGCAAACTTCCTGAGCTAAATTGAAGTGAGTGAGTTAAACAGTAGTTAACAGATAATGGTGGGCTTAACCCCTGACCCTAATCGCTAAGTTGGCAAAACTTTAAACTCAATATTAATGATGTGTCAAAGTTTGGCATTTTATTTTTGGGTTTTGAAATAGCATTGTGTATGTTTAGAGGATTATGCTACCCTTCTTATTCATGACTTTGTTTCAGATAACCAGTGTTCCTGTATGTGCTGCATCATTTCAAGACATCAATAATATCAATAAGACACAACTTCAAAATGTAGCAAAGCACTGGTTTGTCAGCAAAACTATGCATAAAGAAACATGAGGAGGTAACCGGAAGAGGCAGTCCTGTGATAGATTAATAGATTAGATTGGTACAAGGCTAACTGCCCTTGCAAGCCATTTTAAGCCTAGTCAATTATCCCCTGTGAGATTCAAACCCTGTACCTTGTGTTTGTAAGGCAAACACCTTAACCATTAGGCCACCCTCCCAACCATGACATGAAGACCAAGGTTTGGGCTCACATTGGCAGTTTCAGGTGCTGGGACAGTTACTACAGTCGCAAAGATGCACAACACCGAAAGTATCTGCACCCTGACCTTTCTATTAGAAAGATGTGGCAACTTTTCAAGGTAGAAAATCCTGAATGCAAGTGTGGACTTTATAATTCTACTTTTACCGAAGAGTACAACCTTGGTATTGGCAACCCACGATCAGACGTTTGTGGCTATTGTGAGCATCTTAGAGGTCAGACAAAAGCAGCCGAGAATGAGAAGGAAAAAACAAGTCTGATAATGGAACTGTGTGTCCACAAATGTCGGGCAAAATACTTCTATACTTTGTTGAACAAGATTGATATTGAGGAACCAAGTTTGACCATTGCATTTGACATGCAACAAAATCAACCTGTGCCCAAAGTTGCACTGTCGGAAGCATTTTATACCAGACAGACTTGGGTTTTCAATCTGACCTTTGTGATTCATGGGAGTTGTCAAGGATGTGATCAGGTTCATATTTACATATGGGATGAAACACAGGCAGGCAGAGATTCCAACCTTGTTGGTAGTGCCATGCTAGATTTCCTCAGAAATATTACCATACCTGATGGAGTTAAGAAGATAAGACTTTTTACAGATGCATGTGCATCACAGAACCGAAACTCAACTATTGTTGGAATTTGCCAGTACTTTTGCCAGGTTATAGCAAAAAGACTTGTTGTAGAACACTATTTTCCTGTTCAAGGGCATTCTTTTCTTCCTGCGGACTGAGTGTTTGGCAGAATTGAGAAAACTCTTTGTATGAAAGATACTTTGTTGCTCCCAACAAATTACCTCAAAATATTTAACGAGTTTGGTATTGTTCATGTTTTGGGAAAGGACTGGGAAGTACTTGACTATAAGTCTGCCTCAAAAAATTTGTTGAAGACAAACTTGAGATTTAAGATATCAGAACTTAGAGTTTTGAGATATGAAGGGTCAAAGCACAGAATCAAGAAAGTGTACAATGGTGGATTTTGTTGGCACACTATTGGGAAGAAAGATAAAACGATATCTGCATTGAAGCCAAAAGCCATGGCTTTAAAATGTTCCATTAAACCTGTTAAGGTGGCCGATGTCTTGAAGTTATTGATTGCAGCTGGAATAGACCACGCGTCATCACCAAGTTTGCTGGTATTTTATGAACCAATCTTGAAGATGGCTTCCAAACGAACAAGCTCAGCTGCAAATGATGATGATGATGATGATGATGATGATGAAGACAACACAGTTGATTACTATGATGATGATACTGAGATTTTGATTTAGAGACTTAGAGTCATCTGAATGTTCAGAACAAAACCATTACTGCATTCACGACATCAGTGTTAATCTTGTCTGACTTGAATTGTCCAAGTTTTTTGCAAATAAATTAGAAAGTTAACAAGACTTGTGTGTGTTTTGTGTTTTTTGTGTGTTTTGGATGTCAAAATCCCACATGTCAAGCAATAATTAACTTGCCAATAGTCTTGTGCATGTTCCACACAAAAGCTGGAAACAAGTGATTATTACAAGGCTGGTGGCAAGTGATTATTGCTTCCATTCCAAGGTTAATATGGCCTTATGTTGAAGTGGCTATTTCATGTTACCATGTCACTTGATGCGTTAAGTTCCATGACAATTTCTCATATAAATAACATACCAGTATCACAACAGATAATAAACAGAAAAATTGAAATTTCTCTGATAATATTGCCATGGACTTAGCAGCTATTAGAACCAAGTCCTTCAATTATGTTTCACTAGACTTTAAGAAAACATATAGAGAAATGATTTACAGGGATGACTGCCTGATGAAAAATTTGGAAAAGGGTCAATTCTGGGTACAAAGATGACTTCAGGAAACCTATATGCTCCTAACTGTTATGACACAGTTTTTTTGCTGGTTTCTTTAAATCTTGGGAGGTGGCAGTAGATGGCACAGACGTTCAAGTAATGGGAGAAATTTTAGCTCTTTATACCCTAGTAATGCTTCCAGGTGTTTTTGCAGTTATATCCTACTTATGCCTCTAGATGTCAAATGTTGCTTGTTCATTTTTGCATTAATTATTCCAAAATCATACTACATGCAGAGTATTAACATATTTCATCTGAAAGCTTAGGTTCATAGGTTCATAGGTTCATACTAGGCTATCTGCCCGAGGGCATTTACAAGCCTAGCCCATAGTTTTGTGGCTTACGCCACCCCTTTAGTATGGGGAACTATACCCATTATTTTGCTGTGCCTCTGTTGAGCAGTGACACTGAGGTAATCCCTGGGGTATATCTGCGATCTCCCATCCATTGGTCAAGATTTCTCTTGAACAAGGCCAGCGAGGTGCTCTGCCTCACATATACCGGGATTTTATTCCACAGCATAGGGAGTCTTTGGGTGATGAATCTATCCCTCCAGCACGTCCTATTAATAGCCGTGTCGAGGTTTAAGTCTCCGCCCTTGTGGCTCTGACGGATCTAGATTTTTGAGGTGAAGCATATTCATCAAATCTGGGTTTGACATGGCCTTGTATGTTAGGCAAAGGTCACCTCTGAGCAACTGAATAGAGCTGGAGTTCTTTCAGTCGGGCAGCATAGGACAGATGTTTGAGACCCTTTATCCTTTTGGTGAGGAACTTTTGTGGCCTCTCCAGCTGCTGCAAGTGTCGGGTCAGATACATTCCGAATGGGGCATTGTACTCAATCATTGGTCTGATGAGTGATGAGTATAGGGAGACTATGACCTCCCTTGATCTAGATGAGAATCCCTTCATGATAAGGTGGGCAATGTAGAAGGTCTTCCTAACTCTTTAGCTACATGGGTGTCGAATGACAGACTACTATCAACCTGGGTCCCCAGGTCCCTGATAACTTCTTCTGTGCTCAGTGGATTGCCACCTATTTGGTAGCTAGGGGTAACCTTGTTTTTCCGAAGGGTATGACTATGCATTTTTGGCATTTAACTTTAGGCCATGGCTCTGGCACCAGTTATCCGTTTCTGTGAGACCCTTCTGAAGGATATCTGTGTCAGATGTGTTTTCTACTATGGCCCAGTTTGCAGTCATCTGCAAACTTTGTCAGCCATAACCCTCCTGTGTTTGCTTGTACTTCGGAAAAGTAGATGCCAACAAGAGTGGGCTCAGGACTGAGCCCTGTGGTACACCACTTGTGACAGGCTTTGAGTCTGACATGGCGCCAGCAACTCTGACCCTGTGGGTTCTGTCACTCAGCCAGTTTGCAACCCATCTTGTGATGTATGGGTTAACTTTTAAGCTGATGAGTTTTTCAATGATACCCGAGTGGGGTATTAAGGCCTTCGCCAGATCGAGGTAGGCTGTATGGACTGCCTTTCCTCATCAATGGCTTTGGTGACTGTTTCAAAAAGTCAACCAAGTTTAGAAGGCATGATCTGCCTTTGACAAAGCCAAACTGGGATGGATCCAAAGTCTGCAAATTCCTATGTCTTTATTTATGAGGTCCATTATGATCCTCTCCATGGCTTTGCAGATAAGGCTTGTCAAGCTAATGTGCCGTTTCCAGGGTCGGTGGAGGCACCGCCTTTGTGAAGTGGGACCACAGTTGCAGTGCACCACCCCTGGGTACGTATCCAGAGGTAAGACTATGATTAAACAGCTGTCCTAGCTGTGGGTTTAATTCCTCATTGAGTTCGTGGAGCACACAGCAGGGGACACCATCAGGTCCCATGGATGCTGTGTTTTTTGCTTTGGAGAGAGCAGTTCTCACTTGGCGTTGGAGATGTTTGGGGGCTGCAATCGCTTGGTATAGATATCTCTCCTTTGAGGGGAGAAGTTTGCACTGAACCTGTCAGCCAGTATGTTGGCAATGTCTGTAGGATCAGTAATCTTCACATCATTTTGAACTAGTTCTGAGCATATCTGGGAGTTTCCTCCCAGGTTTCTAACATAGCTAAAGAAGGCCTTATGATTGTCTTTTGAGTCTTTAGCTATTTTTCTCTCAAAATTTGCTTTGGATGATTTTATGAGAGCTCTTAGTTTTTACTTATAGTGATCAAGGGTGTCTTACCTTTTAAGGATTTTGCTCTATCTTGTAGTAGCTTCCTCCTTTGTTGTAGAGTTTGTTTATGGCTGGGGTCCACCAGACTGGACGCTTGCCTTTGGTACAAAGAGTCTTTGTTTTGCTTGGGATTGCCTTATCCATGCAGTCCTGCAGGTGCTGGTAGAAGGCATTTGTAAGTGATTCAGCGGCTTGAGTACTGTTTTCCGCCGGCTCGGTGGCCTTAAAGGAGACCACACTAGTCTTTAGAAGTGTGAAGTTCTTTACTGTGGTCTTTTCTATTTCAGGTGGGGGTGGGATGAGGACCTCCAGCGAGATTAGTTTGTGATCTGATCTCACCAGTGAGGGGTATACTTCCGGTGTTGAACATTGTGCTCCCATGTTCATGATGATGAGATCAAGTATGTTTTCTCCTCTTGTGGGGATGGTGACTAGTTGTTCCATGGCATTTGAGTTTATGAATTCCAGGAACTTTTGGGCTAGGGTGTTTGGGCTTGAGTAGTGTTCCCAGTCTATATTAGGGTAATTGAAGTCACCTAGTATGATGGTGTTTGGTGATACATTTATCCACTCTAGTGTTTTCAGGAAGGCCATGTGAGGTTCCTGAGTTTGTGAGGGTGGCCTGTAACATGCTACAATTTGCAGAGCAGTCTTGCCTATGGTTAATTGCACCTGGATGGTCTCCGATGCATGCCACCAGTCTTGAGGTGTGGGTGTCTTTGATGAATATGGATACCCCCCTCCTTTCTTGGTATTGTACGGATTTTGGGGCCGGAATATCCAATTCCACAATTACACAATGGTAAACACAGCTGCATTGATATTTGACCACTACCTAGTGAAAGTAAAGCCATATTAACTGCTGTTCATATAATATTTATTTATATTGTTATAAATTCCAAGCTTTTTCAAATAGAATGACAACTAAATGGCACAGACAAAACTGCTTAGCCTTCTATGAAAGCACTCAGCTGAATGATCAAAATGCTGTTGACAGTATTTGTGAAATTTTGAGTGGTTGCTGAGATATTAAAAGCTGTTTACAAAATATTATACATTTAATAGTTACTCCCTAGAATTTAATAAAATCTGTGTAGGTACAGTGTAGAGTCTACATGGAAAATATCCATGTACAGAGTGCCATGCATATTAATGATGGTGAGCTACCAAAGGAGAGCTGAGGAACACAGATATTGAATCAGTGTAGGTAGAGGTGTAGCAGCTACCCATGGCTGCAGATGAGTGTGAGGCTCCCTGTAATGCTCTCCACCACTGTTGTAATGTCCTGAAGTGTGTCAACTGTATAATATGCAATTTTTATGATGTGTTATGATTTGTTTAATTTTTCTTTTTTTTTCTGCATGTTTGCTTGGTGTGGAGTGCAGCAATGCCAAGCTGTGCTCACATATAGACACCTGGAAGACATGTAAAAATAGATACTGGATATAATTAATTATCATAATAAAATTTAAAATTTTTTTCTTTATTTTTTGTGTGCAGTATGGCGCTGAGCATAGTAGAGCCGAGTGGATCTCATTCATACATGGCCGGTACCTGCCAGTCATCTAAAAATAGAAACTGGATGTAATTATTTATAGTTGCATTTATGTGTTTGTGAGGCACGGCAGGATGCTCAGCAACACTAACAAGTAGCCTAGTAGCATATGTGAAGCTATACTAGCTCTTAAAACAAACAACTAGCTACATGGGTAGAATTATGAACTTATGTGCAGTAGGTTCTGGGTTTGAGTCCATAACAGATAGAATATTACTGTAAATTAATGTGATATGTGTTATTTACCTTTATGAAATTATTGTAAATTTTGGCAGTGCTGCGCCCTGCAAAGCACTGATCATTTATGCTAAGCAGTGCATGACCATTCTAATAGCCACCAAAGTATACTTGGTGCAAAGCCTCACTAAAACCATGGTTCTGCAAGTTTTTACACTGCTTGGCTTTGCTTGGCTGGTTTGCATGCTGCTAAGCAATGCAGCACTTTTTTGAATGTTGCTCAATGACATATAAGGGTGGGGAAAAAAAACTATATTAAGCCCAAAAGGTAGGAATCCTGCATCATTCATTGGAGTTCAATCTAATGTTGGTATGGCTAGCAGTGCTGGTGAAGGTGTGTGCTTTTGGGTGCAGAGTTGGGGTATTCAGGAGTCCAGGGTCATGGTCAGGTGCATTGTTAAAAACTATGAATGCCAGCTGATTCAGGGTAGATTCCAGGGTGAAGAGTGTAAGGTGGAGGCCTAGGACCATATGGCCAGGGAACTCACTAGTGTTACTGGTATCCCCTGCACAGTTTAACAGTGTCATCACCACCATGTTGACCTGAAAAGGAGAAAGAGCAGAACCCTGGACACCTGGGTCCAAGAGGTGAGAGCAGGGAATGCCCCACAAATATGTAAATAATTGTACCTCTGTTTTACCAATATGCAAGCTGAATGTCTGCACAACTGGTATGCATAATGGTGTGCTTCTCTTCCTACAGCTGCAGCTGAGAGGGCTTACAATGCTGAGTACGATGCTGGGTGCCTGGCCAGGTTGCACTTTGAGCATGGCAAGTATGGACTTAGTATGCTAACTGTAGTGCAATAAGCAAGAAAGAGTAAAGCATTTACTGCAATAAAGAATAAACAAGAAAAACTGTAGTGCAATAAATGGTTAAGTAGAATGGTAGTGCAATCAATGGGCAATTAGAGTTGTAGAGATGTAGTGCAATAAATGAACAATAAGAACTGTATTTCAATAAAACAATAAAATACTACTAACAGTAAGCAAATTATTGTTCAGCAGGATTGTGTTGTCAAAACCATTGCAGTAGAGCTGTATGCATTGATTGTCTATGGTAAGGTTGCTGCAGTCAAGTGCAACACTGCAATTGCTATAGCTAACAAATCTAATGCCCTGCAAACTATATTACCTAACTCATAGTAATATCCAAGGCTATCCAAGGCTGTCTCCAGGCCAGTATCAGTCACATAATGCTCTCTATCACTCAGACAGCAGGTAATAAAGGTATATGAGTGAGGTAGCCCAGTCCATGGGCAGATAGTGTGTGTGAACTTCACACATATTTCAAACTAATGGCAATAAAATGTGGTAACTAGCAGTGTTGATTCTAAAATACATCTTTTTTAAAATATGCAGTATGGTTGTATTCCATGCATGTGTGTTCTACTGTCACTGCAGTCTAGTATAACACTGCAATAGTACCAGAATGCCAGACGAATGTCCTGTAACTTGTATTGCTCAATTCATAGTATAATTCCAGGAGATCTCCAGGTAAGTATCAGTCCCTCAATAGTCAGCAGTACATTTTGCCACACACTGTCCTGGGTTTGAATCCAGTGGTATGTAACACTAAATTTCGAGTATCAGTCATGCAATGCTCACATTTTCTCTCTCACCAGAAACACAACAAATATATGGGTGAGGTTTAGATTTCAAAGAATATTAACATCAATACCAAGAATGTGTTCATCAGCATTGCTGATTCATAACTAAAGCTGTGTAATCCTAGTATGGAGGTATCCCTTGCGTGTCTGTACTAAGTTGCTGCAGGCAATTAGTACATTATTTGAAGATGTCCCCTGCAGTCACACCTATTGGGTTCTACTCCCATGCCTACCAACTAAGGCATGATGGCTGTCTAGTTTACTTACTGTACACAAACATGCCTATCAAGTGTCATGATTTTTCATAATGTACTTAAAGCTGCCTAATACGTCAGTCACATGATTAGCAGATAAAGTATTACCTGGAATGCAATGTATTACCAAATCTGTTAACAGAACACATTGGTAGTTATTTAAGTCCACATTATGTGAAACTGTTCTGTGTAGTGGTGTACCTGTATTTGTTATTGCTTGGTCCATAATGACCCATGCTAATAGTTTGAGAGGTATGGACATGCTACATAAGCTATAGGAGAACTGTAGTCACTGTACTCAAAACTGACACTACACACCTGTAGAGCATATATTTCAGTGTTTTTAGGGATAACCCCTATATCATTAAGTGGGTTGTAAATTGGCTCAAAGACAGAACCCACAGTGTGAATGTAGCAGACTACAAGTCAGACTGCTGACCAGTCACAAGTGGAGTCCCACAGGAATCGGTCCTGGGTCCTCTCCTGTTCGGCATCTACTTCTCAGAAGTCCAGCCCAACACGGAGGGATTCTGGCTGACTAAGTTCACAGACTACTGCAAGCTGGAAGCCCTTAGTAACTCCCCAAGTGATGTAGACATCCTACAGAAAGGCTTCACTGAGACCAGTGACTGGTGTCAAAACCATGGCCTTAAGTTTAATGCCAAAAAATGCATTTTCATCCCCTTTGGGAAAAGCTCAGTTCCCAATAATTACCATATCGATGGGAGCCCACCGAATACTGAAGGCATCATAAGAGATGTGGGGACACAGGTTGACAGCAACCTCTCCTTCAACCACCACATTGCCACTGTGGTTAAAAAGCCCTTCTATGTGGCACATCTCATTACTAAAGGTTTTGTATCCAGGAAGAAAGATGTTGTCATGTCTCTCTACACTTCCCTCATTTGACCAATCATTGAGAATAATGCCCCATTTGGCATGTACCTCACTAGACACATGCAATAGCTGGAAAGGGCACAAGAGTACCTCATGAAGAGTATCCTAGGCCTTAAACACATGTCCTACATGGACAGACTCAAAAAATTCCAGCTATTCTCTCTCTCTCATATCGTCTACTAAGAGGCAATCACTGCTTGACATACAAAGCCATGTCTGACTCAGCTCTGTTAGAAATGCTACATCTAAATAAATCCCAATCCCTCCACACCACATGCTCCAGAGACCTCAACCTCATTACCACAATCAACAGAACGTGCTGGAGGGACAGGTTCATAACCCAGAGACTGCTCATGCTCTGGAATAGATTGCCCATACATGTCAAGCAGAGCACCTCACTGGCCCTCTTCAAGAGAAATCTTGATGAGTGGATGAGAAATAGAAAGTTCACTCCAGGATCATTCCAGTGGCTCTACTTGATAGAGGCAATGGGACCTAACATTGGGCGGCACAATGCCAGGGCACTTCTATGGGCTAGGCTTGTAAAGGCTCCAGGGCCATTAGCCTATTACACACCTATGGACCTATGAGCCTATATAATCTGCAATGTGAGTAATGGAATGTTCTTCCCTCTCTCCCCACCTCTTATCATAATTTATTTATTAGTGTTATTATTATTATTATTATTTAATATTAACATATTTTGTTAAATTAACTATATTTTGGAAAAATGTGTTTCATTATTGTTATGTGTTATTATGATTTATTAATACCATATGTTGTTAAACTAACTATATTTTGGAAATGTGGTTTATTATTGTTATGTTTTATTATGATTATTGGTTCATAGGATGTGTTGGTTTTAATTATTATTTAAATATTCAGTTTCTGCCATATGTTTTGACTGGATACGATATTGAATGCTTGAAGATGATTGGTACTACAGTTTTTAGTTTCTAGCTTTTATAGTTTCAATCCAATAAGAATGTTTAATTACTTAATTGTTAGGAATAATGTATGTACTGATTGGCCATGTTTTTTGGCATGTGACACTTTAAATACATGGTTGCATTACTTTGGAAGCTGATCTGAAGAAGGGTTTTAGAAACCAAAATTGCTCATCCTTTATTTGTTTTTATTCGCAAAATAAATGTTATTTTATTCCTAATTCCATGGTGATCCTACTGGTTTTCCTACTTTGGTTATTACTTTTTCTATAGTGTGGTTCATCAGTGGTTGTTGTGTTTATAATTGGGATGATTTATTTTTGCTGTTTTAAACAACCACACATGGCGGAAGGCATAGATTGTGATACTACTGAACTGGAATTGGACGATAAACCAAAGACATCCAACTATATGAACTATAATACATCGAGAAGGAATCTTAAAATTACTTACAGTCAACTACTTCATTTGGATTTACTAACTCAGCACCATTCTTCAATGGACTCATCTGAGGATATGGACATTTTTCTCATAATGACAAGTGAATTGCAAAATGTTCTATATAAACACAAAAGATAAGAGTGGCAACTTCTTCATCTAGAAGTATGTTTACATTATAGAATTATTACAAGAGTTCTACATGTCCTAGTAATGCCAACATATGGGGACACACATCCAGAACTGCTTAGAAAATGGCAAGCTCTCAATGTAGAACAAGGATTTAATTATATAAGACTTTTATTGGAATATTTTGAACTAATAGAGCAAGATCTGAATGTGAATGCTGAAGAACTACAACATGAAATTGAGACTAAATTTGTTGGAGACATTTTTAATAAGCTTGATGAAATTTATGCCAATATTGTCCCTTATGATATGAGGCCAGAGCAGATGAAGTATAAAAAGTTAATGCGGGACTCTCATGACTTTAAGAGTGGCCATATTTTTGCTTGGTCATGTGCGACCCCTAAGTCCATTTCTAACAACAATGCAACAGAAGCATACACGGAGGCATCGACAACTCCACAAGAGATGACACATTTGAGTAATGCTAATGTGAATACCCAGTCTACTCCATCAAATATCAATAATGGAAGAGAATTGGGTGCTAGATCCAAGGACATGTCATTACACTCACAGGTTTTTCCTGTTCTTCCATTACAGATAGCCATCATGTGGAACAGAGGAGGGATGAAATCAAGAAGTCTGGGAAGACAGAAGAGGAGGTTGTCCAATTGGAGAGAACAATATGGACAGACCAAACAATGAATGATAGATAACTAGTGGTGAATCTATCTGATCTTAACTTGACTGAAGTACAACTGTCATTGCTCAATAAAGGTCTGAGTTTTGTGCCTGTTGCAATATCAAATTTGAGTGATGTTATAACAGACTTGAAATTTTATGCTGCAAATTTGATGCTGGGCCAAATGTTTAATAACACTGAATGTGCTAACTCCAGTGTTTTTAATAAACCTAGTTATTTTGTTCCACAAAATAATGTGTTATTAGAGACATGTCTTCAAGTATGTGAAACAGAGATTGCGAAGAAGATGACTGAGACAAAACATTGTTTTCATAATTTAAATGATGGAGATGGTTGCTTTGCAACAACTCAAGATTAATAAAGATGTTATCATTAAACCAGCAGATAAAGGGATCAGCATTGTCCATATGAAGCGTGACTACTACCTTGAAAAGATGATTGCACTATTGGCTGACAATGAGACTCATCAGAGGATCAATAAATATTTATTGAATGAAATTATTAGCAATTTCCAAACTGAGTTAAGAACACTTTTGAGTCTAAATAAAATCAATAAGGATGCATTGAGTTACTTTTCTACTGATTTTCCTATTATTCCTATTTTAAGTGGTCTTCCTAAAATACATAAATGAATGGACAATCCACTGATGTGCCCCATTGTATTGGGTAATGGATGGATGATGGAACCCTTATCCATTTACATTGAACACCAACTTAAACAAGTTTTAACTAAAGCACCAGCAGTGATCAAAGATACGAGGGAATCTCTATATATGCTGTCTGAATATCTGAATAATGCTGTAGGAATGGAATCGGTCTTAAAAGTCACCCTGGATATCCAGAGTCTATTTACAGTCATTCTCAACAACTATAGAATAACAGCAATCAAAAGCTTTTTTAAAGGACAACAGTGATTTTGACAACAATAAGATTGATCTTATAAGCATTTTATGAGATTTGATTTTGGAAAACAATGTTTTTGTCTTTGGTACAAACATATATTGGCAGAAGTGGGAGTTAGCTATGGGCACCCCCTTCGCCAACAGTTATGCCTACCTAGTTTTGGGATATTGGGAAATCTAGGTAAGTATACATATATATATATATATATATATATATATATATATATATATATATATATATATATATATATATATATATAGATATATATATGAGAACAGTTCTTTTATACCAGGTCTGAGATTTTAAAGAATATTTGTGGATGACGTGTTTATATTATGGGGTGACACCAAGGAACACCTTGCATTATTTGTGGAATATCTAGAGACAATGAAACATTTTTTTGAAATTCACAGTGCATTATTCAGAATCTACCATTGACTTCTTAGATGTGAGACTGTATTTTGACTCAGGAGGCAAGATTAATACATGCCTCCCTAAGAAGGAATGTTGGAGGAATAATTTATTGCATAGAACAAGTATGCATCCCCAGCACTCATTTAAGAATGTTGTCAAGAATCAGATTATCCGTACTTCCTGGCTGCATGCTGAGGATGTACATATGAAGAAGGCCTGTCTAAGGTGATGCAAAATTTTGAGCACAGAGGTTATAGCTTGAATGAACTCAAGAGATTGACAGCTGATTTAGAGGCAATTAGGGTGCTACTGGCAGAACATTTTTCCATGGATGAGCTGCAACTGCTCGAACTGAGCAACATTACTCTTACTTATGCTAGTGATGTCCACTATATTTGTGAAATTATTAAAAATAATTGGAAAATCTTGAGAACAGACCCTAATCTCAGGGATATAGTGGATGATATTCCTGCCTTTACATTCAAGAGGTATAGTAATTTTAAACACCTTTGTTATAAAACTGTAATATATGAGAAGATTACATCTATGAGAATGGGCACTTTTCCATGTCATTCATGCTCATCATATAAATATATTTATATGAAGGATTTCTTTTTATATCCCATTACTGGCAGGAAATATTTTGCCAGAACATATGCAGACTGTAGGACCAAACATGTGGTATACATTGCTTGCTGTAATTCATGTGACTGTTTATATTTAAAGAATGGATATCTAAGTATATAAGTGATATTCACGTTAATGATGTGAACAGCCCTCTGAATAGACATATGAATGTGAACAAGGATCACAGTTTTTGTTTTGCTGTTTTACAAGTTGCTTGAATTAATAATTGGGATGGTGACATTTTTACTAGAATGGAACATGAGGAAATGAAATGGATATTTGAGCTTCAGGCAGACAAACATCCCGGCCTGAATGGGAAAATATCCATCAAACCTGTTCAGAAGGGGCATAAGCTACATAAATCATGACAGTATTATTTTTTATAATTTCCATATATTTCTTTTCATTTAGCATTCATGCATTTAATTTTGAATATATACTTGATTTTATTAGCTGTTTTCTACAGCTTTTATTTTGATTGATTTTTCGATTTGTGTATTTCACTGTCGAGCTTA